>NW_006922637.1:103916-125810 GCF_000298275.1 Orycteropus afer afer
CTTCCGTAGTGATACTGCCTCGGAAACCCAAGGAGGGGTCGCTATGAGTCGGGGCTGACTTGACAGCACATAACAACAACAACAACAACAACATGTATATATATATTTTTTATACTTTCAGGTCAATAGGAGCAATATTGAGGTTTAAAGGAAAACCTCCCATAGTTTGAAATCACTAGTGTACTGACACCTGCAGAGAGCGGCACTTCATTCTGTGGCTCTTTTAGGCCCTCGGTGACTCTGGTGGTGCAGTGATGATCGCATTGGGCTGCTAATCAAAGGATGGGTGTTGGAACCTACCAGCTGATCCACTGGAGAAATTTGAGGCAGTCTGCTCTGTAAAGATTTACAGGCTTGGAAACCCTGTGAAGCAGTTCTACTATGTCCTGTAAGGTCACTGTGGGTAAAAAATCAACTCAATGGCAGTGGGGTTTTTTAAGCCCTCATTACTGTGATATAATGAGAAAAGCATTCTCATTACTTGAGGATGTGCTTTATATAGGTGCTCTGGTAGCATAGTGCCTAAGACATTTGACTGCTAACCAGAAGGCTGGCAGTTCAAAACCACCAGCCACTCCTCAGAAGGAAGGTTGGGCAATCTACTTCCTTAGTGATATTGCCTCAGAAACCCAAGGAAGGGTCACCATGAGTCAGATATTGGTTTTATTTTTTTTTTGGTTCTTTTTGTAGAGTCCAGTAATAAAAGCAAAGGTCATTGTAAGAAGAAAGAATGTCTGTTGTGTGGACTTCACATCTCCTTCCAGACTTTCATTACAAGCCAAATCTTGTAAGTCTACCAATGGCCTGGACTATTCCTTTAAGGCAAAATGATGCTTGCTTCCTTGTTTGCTTCTTCCCAATAAAAGAATTGAGAGGTAAGCAGCCCTCAGTTTCCATTTTGGTCTACTACCCGTGGAAACAATCTGTTTGGTGGGTGATACCTCAGGAGTTTCGTTCTGATCTGAGAATGGTCATCCAACATTGAGGCAGCGTTCAAGGTGTTCGAACCTGGCGACAGTTCTTTCATTTTCCTCCCTCCCTTCCTTTCTTCCTTTTTTCTTTCCTTTGATCTTCTTGATCTTTCCTGTACATCAAGGATGCATGACTTAGAAAAGTAAAAACAAGAAGATACCAGTTAACTTAGTGTATTCTTGTTGTGTGCTGTCAAGTCGATTCTGACTTATAGTGACCCTATATAAGAGAGTACAACTGCCCCATAAGGTTTCCTAGGCTGTAATCCTTATGGGAGCAGAAGCCAGGTCTTTTCTCTGCAGAGCCACTGGAAAGGGCAAATTTCTTACCTTTGGTTAGCAGCTGAGCATTTAATCATTGTACAACCAGGGCTCCTTAACTCATTATAGTGTCTTTTTTTTTTTTTTTTTCCCAGTCAGAGTTACCATGTACTAAGTTATTTCCTGAATATTCATTATGTTCTTAAAAGGTGGGCAGCATACTACATTCAATACATGCACCAAAATTATTCTCTTTCAGCTAGTTTCTTGTTAATATCTGATGATGGTGATGATGACAGTTCAGTATTTTAGGCTAGGTTCTCCAGAGGAGAAAAACCAGTAAGGCGTATGTGGCAGTTCAGTTTATGTGTCAACTTGGCTGGGTCTGGTTGAATGGCTGAGTGGCTTGATGTAGTATTCCCCATGATGAGATTGGTAAGCAACTCCATGGTGGAAATCTCTTGTGAGCAGCTGAGTAGCTAACTGCCTTAGGAAATGTGGTCTGCTTCCTGTACATAAGCAGAAGGGGAATGGTCTCCAGCTTATAGCACGCATGGACCCGGCATGTAATTGTGTCATTGTTCATCACCCTGCCATGATCTGCCGACCTGGGGACTTAACAATGGACTCGAATTAATGGCCTGCTGTGTGGTTTGGTAACATCAGGACTGTGCCTTTTTACTTGTCAACCTTGGGCCTGGCAGCCTCAGCAGCCAGCAGTTGTCTGAGTGAAAAAAAAAAAAAAAAAAAAAAAAACGCCTCTAGCTTCAGTGGGCCAGGAGCTGGAGGCAGAGCTGAAGCCCAAGGCTGAGAGGCTTTCACCAAGCCCCTAGAGCTTGGCACTTTGAACTTGAACTTAAAGCCTCCAAATTGTAAGAATAAACTCCTGTTTGTTTAAGCCATCCCATTTGTGGTATATTCCTGTCAGAGTGGGACTAGGTAACCAGAACAGCATGTTTATAAATATATGCAGAGAAATTTACTTCACGGAAATGGCTTGCACAGTTGTGGAGGATGGCCAGCTGAATTCTTCTCCTGAGTCATGTGGTTGCAGAGGCTATGAACCCAGTATCTGCAGGTCAAGCTATAGGCTGCTGGCTCACAAGGTTGTGAGAACTGGAGAATCCAGACTCTGCAGGTCAAGTACCAGACGGAAGGCTTCTCCAAGAACCAGACAAGGAGAAGGTACAGCATCAAGAAAGAGAGCTCTGCCGGAACGTCCATAGATAGTGGATGCAGACCACACCCCCAAAGAAACTCCCTTCCAGTTGATAGGCTGCCCACATCCGATTACAAAATGGAGGACAATTGCACAATATCAGCCTGAGAATCATGGCCTAGCCATGACACATAACATTAATCATCACAAATATATATATTTCTTTTTCTTTTAAAATATAGGACTTTACCTGAGAGAAATGAGGAGGGAGCTTCCCTTTATAGTTCTTCCAAGTATAGTGTAAGGAGCTCTGGTAGCATAGTGCCTAAGGCACTTGACTGCTCACCAGAAGGTTGGCGGTTCAAACCCACCAGCCACTCCTCGGAAGGAAGGTTGGGCAATCCTACTTCCATAGTGATACTGCCTCGGAAACCCAAGGAGGGGTCGCTATGAGTCGGGGCCGACTCCACGGCAAACAACAACAACAGTGTAGCGTAGCTCTATTCTGCAACACATGGGGTTATCATGAGTTGGAATTGACTCAAAGGCAATTTTAGTTCTTGTCATCGCTCATTCTTTGTTCTGAGGGATTGGCTGCTGACTGGCTAAACTACTCTTCCCTGCTAATAAACATATCTTAGGATTGAAGAGTTGAAAAAGGTATTAACAATTTCCATTGTCTCATTTTGATTTATTTATTTTAATTATTATACATTTTTGAAAATGTGATTTGGGTGAAAGCTTATATAGCAAATTGGTTTTCCATTCAACAGTTCATACATATTTTGTTTGTAACATTCCCTGCAATCCTCACTATGTAACAGCTCTCTTTCTACTTCCTTCCTGTGTTTACCATTTCTCTTCATCCTTCTATCTCTTCCTTTATTTCTGAGTTTTCTCTCTTGGAAAGTGCTGCCCTTTTGATGTTGAGTGGTTGATTGTTCTAATGAGTGGATTCCTTTCTGTTATTATTGTTCACCTTATAAGCCTGTCTATCATTTGGCTGAAAGTTGAGCTATGGAGATGCATTCAGTGCCTGGCTTGAAGGGTGTCTAAGCGCTGCAGCATGGTCTCATTTTCATTTAAAATGGGAGTCTAGAGACTTTGCAGCACATCCCGAGTGGCTAGGCAGTTAGTGGCATAGGAAGGTCTTATTCATCCCACCCTCAAATGCCCTCCCCCTTATAGTCTGGCAACGCTCATCAAAATTCTTCCACTGATGGCTGAGTGCATGTATTATGTATGCACATTTGTCTGTGTCTTTGGGGAGTTATAGTAAAATAAAGCCACTTCCTTAGCATAAACAAATTATCCAGGATAGTCACTGATAGTAACCTGATGGTGACAGCATGTTTTCCAGAGGTGGCTGAGAGCAGAAATGTGCTCTTAAAGAAAATGACCTCTAAATTAGTTTTTGGTCAGTGTGATTATTCTCTCACTCAGTAAATATACCTGAAATGTATGTCTAAATTATTTCTTTCTTCTGATTTTCCTAGTTGTTTTACTAACTCAGAGTTAAACTTCAGAGTTAGTTTTTAACTCTTTGCTACCCCCCCTTCTTCCCACCAACCAGTCTTAATACATTCTTTGTTTTTCTACTGGAGCAATATGGTTCACCATTATCTCTTTTTTCTATCCCAAAGTTCTGGTGGTGCTGTGCCTAGGGTATTTGACTGCTACCAGAAGGTTGGCTGTTCAAATCCACCAACAGCTCTGCAGAAGGAAGATGGTGCAATCTACTTCCATAAAGATTACTGCCTCAAAAACCCTATGGTGGTTGCTATGTTGGAATTGACCCGATGGAAATGAGTTTGGTTCTTTGTTTGAGCACTACCTGCATAGTGCATATAGCAGAAAGATGCATATTGAGCCTAGACAAATATGAAGCCCAGACTGATAGGCAAAATTTTAAATTAAAATAGAGATATTTCTATGATAAGCATGTAAAGGGAGCAAGGCTAAAATCATTGAGAAGTTGTTAAAGCTAAAACTCTGACTCTAAAAATGCAAATGATGAAGAAAGCAAAGAGTGGTCTAAAAGGAAAATAAACGTACCAGGTGTCTTTCGTGAGCTTAGATAGAAAAGCATATATGGGTAACCCCTGGGTTATGAACAAAATTCAATCTTAACTGTGCATTTGTAGGTAAGTCGGTGCAGGTGTATATGGTTCTTATTTAGCTTCACTTTCATGCAAGAAAAGGAGCTCTGGTGATGTTGTGGTTAGCTGCAAACCAAAAGGTTGGTGGTTCGAACCCAGCAGCTGCTCCTTGAGGAGCAAGATGAGACAGTCTTCTTCCATAAAGATTTACAGCCTTGGAAACTCTATGTGGAAGTTCTACTCTGTCCTATTAGGTCACTGTGAGTTGGAATCAACTTGATGGCAGTGGGTTGGTGTGGTAGGTAAAGTTGTATGTCAACTTGGATGGGGCTGATTGAGTGTTTGGGCAGCTGGTAGTAGTTATTCCCCATGATGAGACTGGTAATCAACTCCACGGTGGGATCTACCACAAGCAGCTGAGTAGCTGCTTTAGGGATATGGTCTCCTCCCCCTATATAAGCAGCAGCCTTGGGAATGGTCTCTAGCTTATGGCACCTTTGAACCTTTGTAGCCATGTTATTGTTTAGCAGCCTGCCATGCTCTGCCAACCTTGGGACTTTCAATGGACTTGGATTAATAGCCTGTCATGTGTTTTGGTAACATCAGGACTGTGCCCTTTTATTTGCTAACCTTGGGCTTGTCAGCCTCAGCAGTCAGTAGCTGCCTGAGTAAAGAGATGCCTCTTGCTTCAGTGGGCCAGGAGCAGGAGGCAGAGCTGAAGCCCAAGGTCGAGGGTCTTTCACCCAGCCCCTAGAGCCTGGCACTTGGAACTCGGACTTCTAGCCTCCAAAACTGTAAGAGAATAAATTCTTGTTTGTTCCAGTATCCTGTTGGTGATATGTTCCTGTCAGAGAAGCACTATGTATCCAGAACAGTTGGTTTTGTTTTTTCAATGCAAGAAAGGAGATCTGGTGGCACAGTGGTCAAGGAGTTAAACTGCTAACCCAAATTAGACTGTTTGAAACTGCCAGCCGTTTCACAGGAGAAAGATGTAGCAGTTTGCTTCCATAAAGGGTATAATTGTGGAGACCCTATGGCCCAGTATCGTAGTTCAGTTTGTGTGTCTACTTGGCTGGGCCTCGTTGAGTGGCTGGAAAGCTGGTGGTAGTTATTCCCCATGATGAGACTGGCAATCAACTGCATGGTAGGGTCTACCTCAAGCAGCTGAGTAGCTGCCTTTAGGATGTGGTTGGCTTCCTGTATATAAGGAGAAGCCTTGGGGATAGTCTCCAGCCTATGGCACGCTTGAACCCTGCATGTAGCCATGTCATTGTTCTGCAGCCTGCCATGCTCTGCTGACTTTGGGACTTTCAATGGACTTGAATTAATGGCCTGCCATGTGGTTTGGTAACACTGGGACTGTGTGTTTTTACTTGTCAACCTTGGGTTTAGCAGCCTCAGCAGCCAGCGGCTGTCTGAGTGAAGAGATGCCTCTAGCTTCAGTGGGCCGGGAGCAAGAGGCAGAGCTGAAGCCCAAGGTCGAGGGGCTTTCACACAGCCCTTAGAGCTTGGCACTTTGAACTTGGACTTAAAGCCTCCGAATTATAAGAGAATAAACTGTTTGTTAAGGCCATCCCACTTGTGGTATATATTCTTGTCAGAGTGGCACTAGGGAACCAGAACACCCAATTTTTGTCTGTTAACCAGAAGGCTGGTGGTTCAAACCCACCAGCCACTCCTCGGAAGGAAGGTTGGGCTATCTACTTTCGTAGTGATACTGCCTCGGAAACCCAAGGAGGAGTCGCTATGAGTCAGATCTGACTTAGTGGCAGTGAGTATGGGGTTGTTATAATTAGACTCTACTACACAGCAGTGAATTTGCTTTGGTTTTGGGTTAATGCAAGAAAAGTTTCAAAGCCTTTTTGATTATTTAAGAGCTTCATGTGCAGCAAGTGAAGGAGACTGTGATGAAGAATTAGTTGCAAGTAGGGGTTGGTTCAATTGTTTCAAAGTGAAGGTGAATTTAAACCTGCCCACTGATGTCTAGTCCCATCTGGCTCGTAGGATCCTTCAGGACAGAGTAGAATTGCCTCATAGGTTCCCAAGGCTATAAATCTTTACAGAAGCAGACTGCCACATCTTTCTCCCTCAGAGTGCCTGATGGGTTCAAACTGTTGAGTTTCAGTTAACAACCAAGTGCCCAATCACTGCACCACCATTTTTTGCACCACCATTAAAGGGCAAGGAGGAGTTGTCCATAATTTAGACATTTGTAACATGGGGACTGCCTGTATTTAAAAAGAAGTGTAAAATTTCTTTTAGAAATGGACAACCATCTAAGACGATCTCAAGGAGCCTGAAATTGAAGATGATTTAAGAAATCAGGACTTACTCTAGGTTGTCCCTGGAGCAGAAAGGTGAATACTGTAGCCATTGCTGCTTTTGTTGTTAGGTACTGCAGAGCTATCATAGAGTTTACTTTCAGCTCAGTGACCCTATGTCACAGAGTAGGACTGGCCCATCTGGTTTTCTAGGCTGTAATGCTCATGGAAGCAGATATCAAGAAATCAAACAATGTAATGTGTTGGGCAAATCTGCCACAAAAGACTTCTTCAAAGTTCTTAAGAGCAAATATAGCACTTTGAAAACTAATGTGCACCTGACTCAAGCTATGTTGTTGTTGTTGTTATGTGCCGTCGAGTCGGACCCAACTCATAGAGACCCCTCCTTGGGTTTCCGAGGCAGTATCACTACAGAAGTAGATTGCCCCATCTTCCTTCTGAGGAGTGGCTGGTGGGTTTGAACCTCCAGCCTTCTGGTTAGCAGTCAAGCTATAGCATTTGTAATAGCCTCATATGCATGTAAGAACTGGTCAATGAATAAAGAAGACTTCAGAGGAATTGGAGTTTTTGAGTTGACACATTGGTGAAAAAAAACGATTTTACCAGGGACTGCTAGAAGAATGAACAAATCTGTCTGGGAGAAAGTACATCAGGAATGCTCTTTAAAAGGGAGAAGGCTAGACTTCATCTCTTGTCCTTTGGTCATATTGTCAGAAGAGACTAATATCTGGAGAAGGATATTGCACTGGGTAAAGTAGAGAGTCAACAAATAAGGGGAAGACCCTCAAAGCGATGGATTCACACAGTGGCAATTATGATAGTCAGCCATGGTAAGAGTTGTGATGGTGGCACAAGACTTCAGTGTGTCCTTATGTTGTGCATGAGGTCTCCTTGAGTTGGAATCAACTAGAGTGGTGGCACCTGACAACAATAAAAAGATGGAGATGTTCCTTAGCATCTCAATGGTCACTGAGCATACATTGCTCAGAAAAAACCTTACAGGCTTAATCTAAATCCAGAATGTACCCTAAGAGCAAGCAATAAGGGATCATACTAGACAGATTTTTCTGATGGCCTCTGATGTCCCCAAGAAAAGAATTCTTCTTCTCTTGTGGTTGTTTATAGTGTTTGATTCCCTGATAAAATAAATGAAAACATTGTTGACAGATAAGGATATGATTCCTATGAGTGTGATTTGACAATTCAACCTTTTGCACCATCACTGTGGTGAATGTAAATATGTTGAGGAGAGAATGTAGAGCTACTGAATTTCTAAATTGTTTCCTTTGTGAATTTTTTTTAAAATTGCTATACTCAAAAATGTAAATTGAAAAAAAAAAAAAAAAAAACCCTCAGTGCCATCGAGTTGGGTCTTACTCACAGGAACCCCTCCTTGGGTTTCTGAGGCAGTATCACTACAGAAGTAGATTGCCCAATCTTCCTTCTGAGGAAGGGCTGGTGGGTTTGAACTGCCAGCCTCCTGGTTAGCAGTCAAATATAGATGTGTTAAATGAGTTCATATATTGAATGATGTGAATTAATTCACATTATTGAATGAATTCGGGGTAAGTGTATCAGTTGAGAATGCATTTGGCTGCAAGTAACATGGTTTAAATAGTTAGGACTTTATTAACTGCATTAAGAAGAAATCAGAAGATAGAGAGTTCAGATTGGCTTCAGAGTTCTAAAGGATATTAGTTAACACTCAGCTTCTCATCTCTTTTTAATCAGCTACTGTTAGCAGATGGCTTCACCCTCATAGCCACAAGATGGCTCCTCAATCTCAGGTATCATATTTGCCCACTCTATGGAAGAAGATGAAGACAGAAGGAGGAAGGATGTGTGGTGAACAAAAACATAAAGAAGTTGCTAGCCCACTTTGACTTATGTCTTATTGGCTAGAATTCTAGATGAAACATGAGCACATGAGAACCTTTGGATTAAACAGTATCTGAGAAGTTAATTTGATTTAGCTATGCATATTACTGCAAAAAATAAAGTTGTGCATTAATTAGTAAGGAGAAATGTGAAGATAGAAATTTGAAAAGTAATCAGCTGTGTCTATCAGGCCAAAGTATAAAAAAGTATTTGTAGAAGAGATCAAGAAATCACAGTGGATAAAATTGAATTGTTACTGTAAGTCATTATTGAAAGGAGTTAAATATGAACTGCAGAATAGATGGTTGTGGGTATTGCAGAGTATTTTTGGATTTAGAGGTTTGGATTATATAATCACTCACGCATCTTCCAATTGTGAGATTTGTGGAGTCTCTGATTTTCCTATTGTCATTCTCCCCATTAATATTGTTTTACTCCAATTCTAAATGAAAGGAACTTTCTTTTCAGACACAGCTCAAACTATTTCACTTCAATATTCATATGCTTTCAATCCTTTGGTATTGACCTTCATTGTTGTGAAGTTGGTCTCAACTCCTAACAACGCTTTGTACAACTGAACGAAATATTGCACTACTCAGCCTTGCACCATCCTCACAATCATTGCCATGTTTGAACCCATTGCCACAGCCACTGGCCAATCCATGTCTTTGATAGTCTTCTAGTTTTTCACTGAGCCTCTGCTTCCCCTAGCATGATATCCTTCTCCAGGGACAGTTCTCTTCTGACAGCCTGACTGAAGGATGGGCAATGTGGTCTGGTCATCCTCCCTAAGCATCATCCTGGCTCTGCTTCCTCCAAGAGATTTTTTCCATTCTTCTGGCAGTCTATGTTGCATTCGATATTCTTCACCAACACCACAACTCAATATCTCAGTTCTTCTGTGGTCTTCCTTATTTGTTGCCCAGTTCTCACATTCACATGAGGCTATTATAAAGACCATGACTTGTGTCAGGTGCATCTTAATCTTTGGAGTGTCATCTTTGCCCTTAAACACTTTAAAGAGGCCCTTTGTAGAAGATTTTTCCAATGTAATATGTCATTTGATTTCTTGACTGCTTCTTTCATGGATGTTGATTGTGGACCTAACCAAGTAAAATCAAATCCTTCACGTCAATATTTTCTCTATTTATCACAATGTTATGCATTTGTCCAGTTGTAAGGATATTGTTTTCTTTATGTTGAGGTGAAGTCCATCCTGAAGGCTGTAGTCTTTAATCTTCATCAGTAAGTCCTTCATGTCTTTGCTTTCAGTGAGCAAAGTTTTGTTATCTGCATATCATCACAGGTTGCTAATGAGTATTTCTCTAATCTTGATGCCTTGTTCATCTGAGAGTCCATCCTCTCGGATTATTTGCCCAGCATACAGATTGAATAAGTATTATAAACATACTGAATTAGAATATATGGGAATGGAGTCTATGAACATGAAGATTTTAGAACCATTTTTTAATTTTAAATTAAATTAGCAGCAAAGATCAGGAATTCTGGTATATATCTTATCTTTTCACTCTAATGTATCCCTTATCTCCTACTTTTCCTTACCTCTCAATTCCATGAAGTTACTCAATATTTTTCTAGTATACCTCTTACTTTTCTACCTCTATAAGTAAGTTTGTTTATTCTGTTATTAAGAATGGAAGCTCCTAACAGTTAGCCAATGAGTTGTAATTTCATTCCTCATTTTGAAATTCTCTTAGTGGTTTCTCATCCAAACATCTTTCGTATTTCTTTCAAGTGGTAATACTTCCTTCTTTGGATTGGAAAATATTTTGTGTGTATACTGTGTGCCTCTTACAATATTGTGACTTTTCATAAAATTATAAAATATCAGAATTTTATCACTTTTTCTCCTCTCTGGATATTTTAGGAAGAGAATCCTCATCCATTAAGCATAGTAGAAATTCAAAAAAAATTTGCTAACATTTTAAGAAAGTACATGAAAGATTGTGAGGGAGAGGAAAGGAAAATTGAAACTTAAAGACCACATCAAAATAGGTTATATTCAAAATTAAGCCATGCTTATGATTTGTAGGTATAACAGACAGCTCATTGAGAGGTATGGTAGATATTATATAGCAGAATAAGTATGTATACATTTTATCATGAGCAAGCTTATGACTAAAGGGCAAATAGTATGATTTTTATATGGACTTATATGTATATGAAAACTTGTTTATGAACCTTTTAGAAGGATCTCTGTCTCTGTCTCTGTCTCTGTCTCTCTCTCTCTCTCTCTATATATATATATATATATAATATTGTATATGTATTATTATCAGTATTATAATGTGTAATTGTATTGCTTTGTATTACATATGTCATTTTTTTGTATGATACATGTTGTGAGCTCTCTAATAATAAAACACTTTTCTTTTGATTTTAGCATAGTCATTAGAGAAATGTAAGTGGAAGAGCTCAATGTCAAAGGAACATTCACAATTGTGATGATTGTAATGGACGGAAAAGGCAGCCTTGGAAATTAAACTCAATGTCAGCTTTCACATTGTTTCTCCATTCACATTTTTTCTGTGTCTGGGATTTGAGATAAGTATAAATTAGGAAATCTGAAATGACACTAAGCTTGGTGATTAACTGCTGGGATACAAAGTAATCAGTATGCAAAAATCAACTGGGCTGAATGAAATATATTTTCAACCTTCAAGGGTATTGTTTTGCTATCATAACCCTAGCAAAATGAAAACGTGCAATACTGAAAGGATTTGTACTATATAATTAATGAAAACCTTTGATACCAACTTCAAAAATCAAACGATAGAACACTCTTGAGTGAATTGTGCTGGAAACAAGAGGCTCTCCAACTGGTCCTTAAATCAAAGTTGAAGTTAAATATTAAATTGTATATTGTAACAGTGCCCTTATCAGGTTATCCAATGACCATATTTTATTAGCATCTTTTCTTAGGGACTATTTTGTTTTCCTTTGACACAATTTTCAACAAAGATACAGGAAAAACCCTGAGTCCTTGTGTCATTCTCTCCCCTCTCCAACACACACACATACACACACACAATCTATCAAAGTTGAGGAACCCAAGTCATCCAGGGGGTGGAGACTTTTTTAATGGAGACTTCATCTGTAGTCAAGGGCTCATTATTTGTATTCTTACTGGAGCCTGTGAAAATTTGATGAAAGGGACAACTTCATAAGATAGAATTTCTTTGGACATGAATTCAGGGAGAAGGCACTTACTTGATCTTTACATTCACCCTTGACTATATCTCAAATCCACAACCTTGGCTTCCTAGTACTAAGAACAGACATCTATCAATTTGCTACCCTGAAGCCAGTCCTCATTAGAGTCCCACAAAAGTCTGTCTGAAGTGCAGTCTATTCCATTCTTCTTAGCTCTCTGTTAATTTAGAAAACTAGTTTCTTGGCACAGTATAAAATAGCCCTCTGGAATCTGTCCCTGCATCCACCTCAATGTCATTTTGCAAGCTGTTTCTTGCAAGACTTCCTTCAGCAGCATTCCTGGTCTTTGCGGAGTCCTCTCTACTTAAATGCTTACATTCCTCTCTACTAACACTGCAACTCCGTCAAATTAACTCGAACTCTTTAACAATGACTTCAGGGATCACCTTCTCCAGGAAGATCATTGGGTCCTATGACCAGGTTGTTTTGTGTGACTGTGACTTGATTCCAACTCATAATGACCTCTATACGATAGAGTAGGACTGCCCCATAGGGTTTCCTAGGCTGTAATCTCTTTGGGAGCAGATCTCCAGATCTTTTCTCCTGCAGAGCAGCTGGTGGGTTCAAACCAGTGACCTTTTGATTAGAAGCCAAGTGCTTAACCATTTAGATATCACATTCAAAATAATCTTTTTATTGAAGTATAACATGTATACAGAAAAATAAAATAAAATAAACTATTCTTCCCCACTTGATAACTTTAACTCATGTACCAGCACTCAGAATGAGAAATAGAACATTTTCAAGGATGGAGAAGCCTTCCTCATGCCACTTTCTAGTCATAGTTCCCTTCAGAGACAATCATTATCCCCACCACAATAATTATCCAGCACCATACACTAATTCCATCTGTATTTGAAGGCTAGAGTGTACATTCTTTTGTCTATTGAATGAAAGTCCCTTTTAAACCACAATCATATCTTTATATAACTATTTCTGATTATGTGATAAATGAATGAACATATTCAATTTTTCTCTCCAAAGCCAGGCATATTCCCTCTCTTTGAATAAAACAAAGTGATTTACTTAGAATACTGTAAAATATTTGAACATGTAGCAATAGAAAGGCTAACCTTTGTTTAGAGCTCTCAGAATGACTTTTCTGCATTCTTCATGCAATATTCCTTTGTTTCTTTAAAGTATTTGACACAGAAGAATTTCCATTTACTTTACTGTTCATTGTAGAAGAAAAGAGATAAAAAAGGCAAAGGAAGTGTTGGATAGCTCTGAAACACAAAAGCTAAACCAGTACCATTGAGTTGATTTCTCATGGCAACCCCACATGTCTTGAGAGATTTGTGCTCCACAGGGTTTTCAAGACCCTGACATTTCAGAAGCAGATTAGCCTTTCTCTCAAGTTACCTCTGAGTGGGTTTAAACCACCAACATTTTGGTGAATAATTGAGTGCAAATCACTTGCACCACCCAGGGACTTTGATTCAAGAGTATCCTCTAATAAAAAATTGGCATGAGTGGCAAAGAAGAAAAATATGAAATCAGACAAGCGATTTGTTAAGAAGAAAAGCTGGATAATGGGGTTTTTGTTGCAGGAGGGGACTGTTTGTACAAAGGCATGCAGAGTCTCTTAGGGTGATGATCCACATTTTGACTATGGTGGAAACAACTTGACTATATAGAAACATTAAAATCCATCAAACAGCACTCCTAAAGAAAGTGCATTTTGTAAAGTTTGCATGAAAATTACATCTCAATAAAGCTATTAAACAGAAAGCTCAAAAATGTTTCTTTAAAAAAATGCACAATCCACTGAAGAGTTTGTTAAAATTTTATTAAACCCTCGTACAAACATGGAGCAACATCAAGCAGTCCAACAACCATATAAATGGAGTCACAAGAAAAGAGAGATAAATGACCAAAGAAGTATTTGAAGATATAAAATCCAAATCCTTCTAGTTTTAGGAAAAGTTACTAACACAAAATGTAAAATGAACCCCAAGAAGGATAATCAAAATGTAACTACACTGAAATAAATCATAGTCAAATTGTTAAAATCAAAACATTGAAAGGAGCTAGGAAAAAGGAAAAAAAAAAAAAGACATTTATACCCTCCTGGGGTCAGCCTAGCCAAAAGAGAAGCTAGGAAATCTAAATCAAGCTCTGGTTATGTTTTATAAATATGTTCTGTGTTCTTCTTGATTTTGTTTACAAAAGATATGAGTGCAAGTTGGAAATGAGGGGACAAAAGGTGAAGTTATCACAACTGAAATTGTGTCACACACACAAATTTTAAGGAGCTCAAGGGAGAGTAAAAACCCACTATCTTTACCAGGAACACCTTAGCCTCTGGGGAGTACAGGAGAGGAGGGACATTATTTCCTTTTTTCATTTCAGATCCTTCCTCAGGAAGGCGGATACTCGGATGCAGTTCTCCCAAACTGTTCTAGACGCCTTACTTGTAACTCACTGCTGGGTCTGCCATCCCAGTCCAATGGCTCTGATCATGTTTGATCCTAACTTTTCTGAGACGTTCATTTGAAACATCAGGGATCACCCCAGCTCCCATTTTTTTCCCCCAGATACCTTCTCTTACCCTTGCAGTAGCCTTCAGTATTGTTGTTGCTATGACTAATAAAATCCTTTGTCTTTGACCAAGAGTCTCATGTCTTCTGTCAGCATCCATGAACCTGTGGCAGGTCCACTTGTTCTCTTGCAATTAAGGCCAATTCTCAGGTTCATCACAGTTCTTGACAAGTGTTGCTCTGAGCACAATTCATGCTTCCTATTTAAATGTATTTCCAGGGTTACCAGAAAATTTCAGATGAATTTCCATGTAATTCCACTCTGGGTAGGTGGGGCTTGGGAGAGCTAGCTCAGTAAACTTTTTATATTATATCCAACATATATCTTAATTTCAGCCTTTTCTAACTTATGTTATAGCTATTTGGGTACATGTCTTACCTCTCTTTCATGTATGTAAATTATTTTAGGACAGGAATAATATTATCGTTATACTTGTATTCTTCTAGAATGCCTGTAAATAATAAACTTGCCTTATGCATAGTGGCCACTCAACACAGTTATTCTTTGGAATTGAATTAAGCATATGATCTTAGAAAAAATTATTTCACCAAAGCAATTTTTGTTCCCCATATAGTTTAATCATATTGACATTTCATGGTATTTATCTGTACATTTCAAAGTTAATGTCTTTCATTGGGAATGAAATAGAATTCTTCACTAAACCCATTTACATACTGGGAAAAAATAAAACTTTTAGAGCAACATGAATCAAAATGTCCTTTGAATACAAAGTACAGTGACAGTAATAATTGAAGTTCCTAGAAGCTATGTAGCCATAATGAGTTCCTGCCACAGCTGTCACACACTTACTTATTAAGCACCGTGGAGCTGTTTGCTGCTATGGATAAAAGGAGTTAGGCTCCATGATCAGTTACTTAACTCCACTTTAGATAAAGTCTTTAGAATATAAGCTTTCATTAATGAGGCTTCCTTAAAATCACTTATTGAGTCCCTTTCTCCTATTTAATGTTTAAGATGTCAAAGGAGAAAACATCTTCTTTAGGAATCACTATTGTTAATTCATTTCTACCTCTCACAGAATAAGGTATTTCTCTTCTGTCTCACAAAAAAAGGATATTGGATTCCTGCTCCATCATGAAACCTACACTACTCTTCATTTCTCTAAATTAGATATAAGTACATTATAAGTCAATCACAAAAGGATAGATATTAAATTATCTCACTCTGTGAAATATCTACAATAGGCAAATGTAATCAGACCACAGTTTATTAGTGGTTGCCAGGAGTGGAAGGAGCCCTGGTGGAGCAGCAGTTAAGTACTTGGCTGCTAGCTGGAAGGTTGGTGGTTTGAATCTACCCAGTGACTACATGGGAGGAACACGTGATGATATGCTCAAAGCTTACAATAAGAAAATCCTATGGGACAGTTCTCCTCTGTCCTCCCGTGCCCTCTGAGTTAAAACTGAAGTGATGGCAGTGGGTTTGTTTTGTAGAGATTTGTTTCAACATATTAAACAAATGTATGCAAGACTCACTTGACCCATAAGCTATGTTAAAAGGAAACTTAAACCCCAACATCTCAACATGTCAAGTGGTAGATAAACCTTTCCACCACTGTGATGTGAAATACTTTACTCTTGATTTGAGGTTTTTAAGCAGTCATTAGATGTCTTTTTGGAAAAAATCATTTGATGTTTTCCCACTGACAACAACAACAAGTAAACTGGTAGTGCTGTAAGTAAGGCATTTGGCTGTTAACCAGAAGGTCAGCAGTTCAAACCCACCAGCCAATCCACAAGAGGAAGATGAGGCAATCTACTTCTATAAAGATTTATAGCCTTGAAAAGCCTGTGCAGGTCTCTATGAGTTGGAATCAATTCGATGACAGTGGGTTTGTTTGCTTGTTTTTGGTTTATAAACCCTCTAATGGAAAATAGAGAAGGAAGGGAGGAATTTTTATAGCTTAAATTTGCAGTATATATTGATTATGACTCAATTTCCTAAGTCAAAGGGAGCTGTCTATGAATAGGTTGTAGTAGGACTTTGTGGAGTGCTTCCTTGTGGCAGCAATGTGAGAATTCAAACTTTTATGCTACTTAGAGGACTGGACCCAAGAAGGGTCTTATCAAGATAAACCCCATCATATTTAGGAAACTGAAAACACAAAACAAAACCTTCATGTCATGGATTGCATTGAGTCCCTCAAAATATACGCCAACTTGGCTAGACCAAGATTCTCAGTGGTTTGGCAGTTATGTAATAACACCATTTGGCAGTTCTGTAATGACATAATCATCCTCGTGCTGTAATCCGATGTGCTCAGTTGTATGGAGATCAGTGGGGAATGCAACACACTTATTCAGGCCACAGCCCTGATTTGATGCAAGGGGAGTTTCCCTGGGTTGTGGTTTGCATCACTTTTTATCTCACAAGAGATAAAAGGAGAGAGAAGTGAGCAGAGAAGGGACCTCAGTGCAACCAAGAAAGAATAGCTGTGTGCAGAGCACATCATTTGGACACAGGGTCCTTGCATTGAGAACCTCCTAGACCCAGGGGACGATTGATGCCAAGACACACAGAGATCTCCAAGCCCATTAATGTCGAAAGGAGACAAGGGCCTTCCCCCAGAGTCGATAGAGAGAGAAGCCTTCCCCTAGTGCTGGTGCCCCTTGAATTCAGACTTCTAGTGACCTAAGCTGAGCGAGAATAAATTTCTGTTTGGTAAAGTCATCCACTCATGTTATTTCTATTATAGCAGCACTAGAAAACTAAGAGGAGCTCTGGTAGCATAGTGCCTAAGGCACTTGACTGCTAACCAGAAGGCTAGCGGTTCAAACCCACCAGCCACTCCTCGGAAGGAAGGTTAAGCAATCTACTTCCGTAGTGATACTGCCTTGGAAACCCAAGGAGGGGTTGCTATGAGTCGGGCCGACTCCATGGCACATAACAACAACAACAACAACAGAAAACTAAGACACTGTGTTACCCTCCTTCACTTCCATATCCTACCTTTTACAGGATTCAGAGATTTAACAGAGAAATGAGAATATTTTTGTAATGCCTTTCTCCCTATATCCCACTCTTAGTTTTCCCGTTCATCTGCCTGCACTCATTTGATTGCATCGCCATAGGGAAGAGTGAGGACAAATGGCATCATCAGAAGTTATAGACTTCCTTCTTCACAGCCATTGGCAGCCCCATGGAGCCGTTCTACTCTGAAACAGAATTGACGTGATGGCAACGGGTTGATTTTTATTTTATTTTTTAAAATTAATTAAGGAATAGAAGACTGATATCTTTTATGTTTAAGATGATTTTGGTGTTCATGACTAGAATTGGTAGGTGTATAATGAGTAACATTAATTTTCTAAAAAGTAATGTGCAATTTTCCTAAAACTCTCAATTTTGCAAAGTTGATAACATTAGGCATACTTTCCATATGAGGAAAATCAAGAGAGGAGAAGAGAAGGTGACTCTTGACAAATTTCATCATAGATTACATTACATATGTTTTTATTTATCTCTTTCTATAAAAATCCAAACTCAAGTGGAGTTGGATCCAACTCGTAGTGACCCCTCCTTGAGTTTCCAAGGTGGTATCTCTGTGGAAGTAGATTGTCCAACCTTCCTTCTGAGGAGTGGCTGGTGGGTTTGAACTACCAGCCTTCTGGTTATCAGTCAAATGCCTTAGGCACTACATGCAATATGTGTCCAATTTGCCTAATGCTTGTCTCTGTCTCTTAGAGTTTATATTAAGTATCCCCTGGAAATCTACATGTGCCAAGAGATGATTCTTCCTAACTCCAATTTCAGCAATAACATTTTAATTCAGGCATTGAAGAACCATTGAATAATGTTGTAAAATTACATTATCTAAAATGCATAGAGCAAATGATTTTACCATGCAAAGCCACTCTGTGACTCCACTGAGTCATTAATGTTTAATTACATAGCATTAAGAAAGAATTAATATGGGAAGTGCAGCAAGTACATCATAGAGAAAGGTGAATTTCAAGCCTGGAAAGTGACTGTTTCATCTTTCTTAACCTTCACAATGTAGAAATGACCTCTCCTGTTCTGGGTCAAGACAGTAGATTGAATGCACACAGCTAATAGTTTTCTCTCCAGAAACCCCAGTAAATGTTATTTTTGTTTTTCATTTTATTGTCTCTGTTTTAGGACTTGAATTTACCAAAGCAGGGAAAATAAAAGAAGAAACAACAGCCACATGTTTGGGAAAAAGGAATAGAGATGGATGAGTGAAAATTAATTTGATTTAGCTGATTCCAAAACATATAGTGAAATCCTTGACAACTTCAATATTAAATATAGGGCAGACAAACATGTGTATAGCAGGTATTCCTATAGAAGACAACACAATGAAACTTCTTCATAAACTAAGGATGGTTACTGCATAAAGAGAAAAAAAAAAGAATAATCATGGTAATATTTATTGTTTCAACAAAAACTTATTGTGTCTTTAATATTGAAAGAATTCTAAACTTCTAGGGGGAAAAAAATAGGCTGTATAATACAGCCAGTACAAATACAGCCCAGAAGCTGGGGGAAAATCAGGCTGGCCCCAGAGTTCTCACTTAATAGATGGCAGAAGATGATTAAAAGGTGTTCAGGGTGTTAAAGGAAAATGGATGTGCTTAAAAATTCTCTCCCTGGCCATGACATCATCCATGTTAAAAGTAGCATAAAGGTAACCGTATACATGTAAACACGGGGAACTATAGCACTCACTGCTTGAAAATCTACTTGAATCCACGCTTCAGGGAACAGATGAATTGAAGTAAAAATATTTAAGTGAAATTGTCTTGAGAGAGCTGCTGGATCTTTCAAGTAACTTTCTTAAAAAAAAACTTCTCTTGAAAAAATTGTGTCTATTTTACCTACAACCTAGAGCATAGTTGCTAGTATTTCGCAAGTGTTTTTTTTTTTTTTTTAAATCATAAGCCACATATGTAAAAATAATGTGATGATTCACAGAAAAGAAGTCCTGAAATAAGCCAACAAGAAAACATTGAAAGTGTACTAGTTTCTTCATAGGCTACAGATGTTGTCAGAGATGTTTTTTCTCCACAAATGATTGGAAAAAAAAAAAAAAAGCCCTCACTGCCATCAAGTGGGTTCCAACTCTCAATGACTCCTCCTTGGGTTTCTGAGGCATTATCTCTACAGAAGTAGATTGCCCAGACTTCTTCCAAAGAGTGGCTGTGATAAAGTTGTTATAAAATGAATTTAATCGTATTATTTAAGGAAAAGTATAGACATATGACAGACATATGAGGAAATACCAGAGACAATGGAGATAAAAGCATGCATACTGTCCAGTACAACCAGGGGCTCAGTTGATGTTCTGAATCACTTACATTTCACTAGGAAATACAGGGATCCCAAAATAGCCTAAGACACTCAATAAGATGGATTGTCATGTGCTTTTTAAAGAAATATCTGCATGGGATCAGATTGATAGCAGTCACTCAATGGGTTAGATAGGAACCTCCAGAAGGAGTGAGTTTATGTTAATGAGAGCACTATGCCTCAGAAACTGAGGTTGAGAAAGACTGCACAGTTCAAAGAGTGCAATCAATGTCACTGAACTGTACATGTTGAATCGGTTGAATCGGTGGATGTTTTGCTGTGTATATTCTCAACAACAGCAACAACAAAATGAATAAAATTTAGAAAAAACACCTGTCAATTAAAATTTTTAACATCAACCCACTGTCATCAAGTCGATTCCGACTCGTAGAGACCCCCATTGGGTTTCCAAAGCTGTAAATCTTTTTGGAAGTAGATTGCTTCATCTTCCTCCTGCGGAGCAGCTGGTAGGTTTGAACCACTGACCTTCCACTTAGTAGCTAAATTCCTTACTTACCCATTAGGCCACCAGAGCTCCTTTTAACATGTATGAGATAATGATAATGAAAACTTTCCATTTATAAACTGATGACATTCAAATAATACCAAATTATAAGCAAGTTTCCCATTATTAAACAAGAAAAGGTACTAGTAATGAATTACATTTCCAAAATGAAGAGTTAAAGAAATAAAATCTAAGAAAAATCAAATCAATAAATATATAAACACAATTCATCTATTAAAGAGTTAAAACACAAATAAGATAAATACCACTATTCCAGATATCATCTCTTCTATTTCTTGCTACTTCAATATGCTTTCCTTTCCAAAGTTGTCTTACAGTCTTTTCAACTTCTTTCCTGAATTTCCCAGGTTATTTTCCCTACTGTTTATTTAACCTGTTTCCTGTCCATCTATATCCTCCCTCTCTTTCTCTCACTCTCACTCTTCTCTCTCGTGTGTGTACACATCTGCTTCAGTTAATATTTCTGCTTCCTTGGCTTAGATATTTCTTTACACTTGGGTACTCAAGCATACTGAAGCAGCTAAAATGTGTCCAAGAGGAGTCCAATTACATGTGTTACTGTTTCTGCATCAAAGGAATTAATAAATGTGTGAAAGATGGTGATAAGAAATCTCCTTATATCTAGGTCTAGGTGATTGCGGAGAGGGGAGGCATAGTTTAAATAATACTCCCTTTCTGGAGGATGAAGGCTCTTAATGGCACACTGGTTAAGTACTTGGTCGCTAACTGAAAGTTTGATAGTTCAAACCCACCAGCCTCTCTGCCGGAGAAAGATGCAGTCTGCTTCTGCAAAGATTCCAGCCCTAGAAACCTTACAGGGCAGTTCTAGTCTGTCTTCCAGGGTCACTGGGAGTGAGAACTGACTCCATGGAAATATTTTTGGTTTTCTGGAGGCTGAGGACTGAATACCTGGGATCTTTTCAAAACTTAGTTACTTCAGCCATTCGTGAGTAAGATAGATGTTTTTCCTCAATGGAGAAGTTTTGGTTCATTTGCTTGTCTTGTGTGAAAATGTATTGATCTCTGAGGGTGTACATGTCTCTTCCCAATGGACACCTGGCATAATGCGGCTTCTTTAGTGTCAGCAAAATAAATTTCTCTGTGGACTTCACAGGTGAGCACTTGGCCACCAAAACCAATGAAACCATAGGTTCTGACTCACAGAGACCCCATTGCTACTCCGTGACAGAGTAGAACTGCCCCACAGAGTTTCCAAAGCTGCTGTCTTTATGGAAGCCGACTGCCAAATCTTTCTCCCATGGAGTGACAGATGGGTTCAAAGCAACAACCTTTCTGTTAGCAGCCAAGTGCTTACCCACTGTACTACCAGGGTTCTTTTGGACTCTAATATAGCCTGGTTATCTCTGGACATGACCCTGGTAATAATTTGTTTAAACACAAATGTCTTATCCATACATTTCTTTCTACTTTTTTATATAGAAAGTAGAAACATTCTTTTTTAACCAAACCTACTTCAGCTCCATAGATAAGATACATGTATCTAAACCAAATCAAACCAAACTCACTGCTGTTGAGTCGTATGCAACTCATAGTGAGCCTTCCTTGGGTTTCTGAGGCGATATCACTATGGAAGTAGATTGCCCAACTTTCC
>NW_006922637.1:126375-128224 GCF_000298275.1 Orycteropus afer afer
TTTTTTTTTTTCTGTGAAGACTGGTAGTAGCCAGATAGTGTAAGGAGCTCTGGTGGTGTCTGAGGACAAAGTGTGTGCACACTTTCTTTGTAATGAAGTTTGTGTTATGGCCTAAGAGAAAAGTGGACAAGCCAAGATGAAGACAAAGGAATCATAAGGAATAGTCTATGAAAAAGAAGGTAATTTGTGTTTATTTGAGGATAAGGCATTTGGCTGCTAATCAGAAGGTCAGCGGTTCAAATCCACCAGCTGTCCTGTGGAAGGAAGATGGGATGATCTACTCCTGAAAGATTTAAAGCCTTAGAAATCCGATAGGGGTCACTATGAGTTGGAATCAACTTGATGGCAGTGAGTTTGGTTTTTGGTATTAAAATAGCCAAATCTTATATATGTACTGCCTCTGAGTCGGATCCGACTCAGAGTGACCCCTTCTTGGGTTTCCAAGGCAGTATCACTAAGGATGTAGATTGCCCAGCCTTTCTTCTGAGGAGTGGCTGGTGGGTTTGAAGTACCAGCCTTCTGGTTAGCAGTCAAATGTGTTAGGCACTATGCTACCAGAGCTCTAAATCTCTTATACGCAAGGTCCTTATTTTATACTCAAATAATAGAGTCTTACAAGCACTATTTATCAATCCCAAACCAAAACCAAACTCACTGTGGTCGAGTTGTATCTGACTCATAGTGACCCCTCCTTGGGTTTTCCAGGCAGTATCACTATGATTGATGGTAGACTGACTCATCACCATTGCAGAAGGGGAGAACAGACCATGATTGTGGTATCTATCTAACTGAAGATAGGAAAGCGTTACAGGATTGGTTTTGGCTTTGACTACCTGACTAGGTGGTAGGTCAGACAGGCTGTAACTCTAGAGCAGACAGCCTAAGTGTTAGTCACAAAATGGCTACCAAACAATACCACCCCGACCTTAATTTAAATTAGAAAAGGACACCCTCAGGCAAGTTCTCTAGTTCTTTGTGTGAGCATAACCTCCTTTCAACCACACTCTTCCTGAGGGCAAACTGTCCCACCATCCCTTTGTCCTGGAACTTGTCTCTGCATAGTCACAATGCTGGTTTAATCATCAGAAAAAGCCCAAAGGGTGCCTGAAACTTTTGTCAAGCCTCAAAGTAGAGTTAGGGTTCCCTGTGCAGACCACAGCTTTCCACAAATAGGAGTGCTTTCGAACTTAAGCTCTAATACAGGATAAGACCTGTGGAAGATGCTGCACTGAACACACACATACATACATGCATGAGGCTTGTGGGAGATGTTGCAAACCTTAGTTACCTAAATTCAGTGGGGAGTCTCCTAACCTCAACATTTCTTGACTATTCTTAAGAAAGTCTGACTCTACAGACTTTGGATAAAACTGTTATCAGACCAAACGCGGGTCCCTGCCCGGTGCGCAGTCAGCCCAAAATAGTTTACACATTGAGATTGAGAAAAGAGAAAATTATTTATTGCAAAGCAGCAGTGCAAGGAGTTAGGGGTAGTTTGTACCCAGATCTTAACTCCCAGAGATGCCATGAAACACAGTTTTTGTAGGTTTCAGGAAAGGGGGTTGTGCATATTCACAAAAGGTTGGGGCTTGAAATGGGTGACAGATGAATCACTGTTTCTTGTTATCAGCTGATAGGGGCTTGGGCACAGGGGAGAGGGTCAGCAATTAACTTTTGTTCCCTTATGTCCTGGGCCAGAGTGCATTTACAAGTTGTTTCTAAAACATTTCTATTGTTCTTGTCCAGAGTTAATTTACAAGTTATTTTTAAAATACTTTTAGCAAGTCTATCATCTGCAGGAAGGAATGCTTTCCATTCAGTTCTTTAAGAAACTGAATAGTTATCTGCC
>NW_006922637.1:129174-132321 GCF_000298275.1 Orycteropus afer afer
ACCCTAAACTGACCTCCAAGAAGTAAACAGGGACTTTAATCTTACAATCGCAAATATAATGGGTGCTCCCAATAATCTGAATGAGCCTAGAAGTATATTCTCATCTAGAGCCTTCTAAAGGACCACAGCCCTGTCAACAATTTGACTACAGACTGGTTGACCCTGTGTTCAACTTCTGACCTAAGGGTGGGGAAATAATACATTTGTGTTGTTTTCAGCTACTAAATTCGTCATAATCCATTATGGTAGCAGTGGAAATGTACTCAGTGCATTGAATTGCTAACGTAGCAACCATTATAATTTGATTCACACTCTATTCTGTACAACATACTTGAAAATTTATTGCCAATGAGTCTAATTCAGTTTGCCACAGGAATTGATTTTCACATCACTGGTCTATTCTTTGCCCTGCATAGAGCTCGGCATCAAATTTAAATTTAATAATTGTGGAATAAATTAGGAAAATATCTTAATAATAGTATTTGGAAGACTTGGTAGTATGAGTTACGAAATGTTTCAGGGAGCATGTAAAGCACTTACAAAGATCAAGCCGGTTCTCAGGGGGACTGTTTAGAATTTGACTATGTGCAGATAAAGGGTTAATGTATCTAAGGCCAATGTGAAATCACGTTTGAAATACTTTTCAGTGCACCCTTCTTATTTTCCTTTTCTGAAGTCAAAGTCACTAATAAGCTTTCTAAACAATGCAATTTTTCTTCTATATATTGTGTTTTGCAAATTAGACTTTCTTTTCACTAGTGAAGTAATTTAGAGAAGGTTGTTGCAGAAAGGGATAGGTTTGTATGCATTGAATCACTCTCCCTCAATCAATTAAATATAGTGGAATTAGTCATCAACTGGTCTTTTTCATTCCTTCACAGCTCTGAGGTGTCTTCCACAGAACTTCTCTATCCTATTGCATATAAAGGAGCTCTGGTGGCGTAGTGCCTAGGGCACTTGAGTGCTAACCAGAAGGTTAGTGGTTCAAACCCGCCAGCCACTCCTGGAAAAGAAGGTTGGGCAATCTACTTCCGTAGTGATACCACCTCGGAAACCCAAGGAGGGGTCGCTGTGAGTCGGGTCCTACTGCATGGCACATAACAACAACCTTGCAAATAAATGACATACAGCTGTTTGTGCTGTGATTAATGGTCATTACGCTAGCTAATGATTAGAGTCCAACTCGTGGAGTAAATACAGTGCTCCCTCGGTATTTGGGAGGGATTGGGTCCAGGACCGGCTCGGACACCAAAATCCTCGCAAGCTCAAGGCCGTTACATAAAATAAGGTTGTATTTGCATAGCACCTGTGCACATGCTCCTGTGTACTTTAAACCATCTCTATATTACTTATAATAACTAAAATAATGTAAATGCTATTTAAATAGCATTTTATGTTGCTCTTAGCCATTGAGGGATTGCTCTGACCACTTGATTGCTTTGACCACTTGATTGCTTTTTTTTTTTTTTTTAACTCCCTGAGTATTTCTGATCTGTGGTTGGTTGACTCCACTATGTGGAACTACAGACTGGAGGGCCAACTGTAAATGGAAAATAACCAATTTGAGAAAATGAAAACATATTTTTGTTTCTTGAAAGAGATGTTGTTCCAATTTTCTTAAACATGAAAAAAATATTAATCCAATATTTCAATAATCGCGTCAGTTTTATGTCAGCTATGCTTATTATTTTATGTATCAATCATTGTGTCCTAATTGAAGAAAGTAAGGTAATAGGAGGAAAAAAAATCATCTATGAATGTTTAAGGACTTAAAGGTCTTAATCCTTGTTGTTTTAAGGTGGTCATAATTTGGTAGAAAATAAATAATAATAAAACATTGCTAGATAATTTGTTAGATTTTCATCAATAACTTGGTGATATTTATTGGATGTTCACCAATAAGTTAAGAATCAATAATAATAGCATTAATAAAGACTACATTTTCTTTTTTCTCTCTTCTTTTCTTTTTTTTTTAAATTGTGATTTGGGTGAAGGTTTACAGAGAAATTGATTTTCCATTCAATAGTCCTACACATTGTGTCTCGTGACATTAACTGCAATTCCCCAAATGTAATAGCATTCTTCCCACTTCTTCTCTATGCACATCTATTCCCTTTCTCCTTCCTTCACATCCACTCACAATTTCCCAGTTCTATTCCTGGGCACATTCTGTTGTTTTGATCTCTTATGCTTGATTGTGTAATGAGTTCATGGCCTCCTGATGTTACTGTTCACCTTATAGGGATAGACACACCTATAAGACTACATTTTTTTTATAGTTGCTCACCCCTTTCCAAAGCTTAACTAGACCCTTGTTTCCTATTGTAGTGAGATTGAAGACCACAACATGAATGTTTATGGTGGTTTAAAGCTCTTCTTGACTCCTTCTTGCTAAAGACTTGAGTAGGTCTCAGGTTTTCAAGCAATCTTTACAATTCATTAAGCTGGTAATGTGTGCACAAGTAGAAGCTGGGCTTCTCATCAATGTTTAGTCTTTTCTTTATCAGGGAGTAGTAATACTAATGACTTAGATTTACAGCAAGGCACCACATCCACTAGGTTACCAAGACAACAAGACTTCAGGACACTAATGGCTAATGTTCCCCTGGAGTGCACATGTTACTTTTTGAAGTTTAGTAAAAGGAAGCCCAGTCACTATGTATATAGCTTCCCGTGTTTTGCACCAGTACTGAGCTTTTGTTTGCGTGAATGGGTCAACACAAAAGGACTTACTTGAATAAAGAACATATTTCCATTATTTTCTATCATCCTACCTGGATTATGAGCATTATTTTGGATCATTAAAACATAAAATTGCTTACCTACTGAATTTTATTTTATTATATTATTTTAATTTTCACTTAATTGTCTCATATCAGTTCCTAAAACATTACCGGTAAAAAGCAGAACAGAAGGTTATATATTTTCATCATGAAAATTTGGACAAGACATATTTACTCCAAACAGAATTCTTTGTCTGTTTTTTTTCCTCCCCCCTCATTCTATCCTTATTACAGATGCAATATATGTTCATCATAGGGAAGACATTTAAAAATACAAGTAAGCCAAAATGAAAATAACATGAAATGTTATCAGTCAAATGGTGCAAACTGTTTCAAGTTTTCAGCACATAAGAAATTAATAAAG
>NW_006922637.1:134516-137118 GCF_000298275.1 Orycteropus afer afer
TGTAGGAATATTCTCTGCCAAATCTATGTATATATTCATAGGTATTCTCACTGTGATACAGTGAATTACTTAATACGTTCTTTCTAGCCAGAGTCCTCCATTTTGTGATATAGTGTAAATCCTAGCCTCTAAGCCTGTGTTTACTGTACAATTTTGGAGTGAATATGCTGTTATGTTACAGCAAGTTAACTCAGAGGGAATGGCCAGCGTGGCAGACTGGATAACACTTCTAGTGAGATTTGTTTACCCTGAGAACGGAAATTAATTGTCTTCCCTTCCAAATATAAAACAGAACACCACAGAAGAAGCAGCTAATGTGCCGCATATGCCAGCCATGCTGGAATGGCTTTATGGTGATCAGAATATTCATCCAATGAGTATTCCCCTCAGGCAGGTCATGGCAGATGTAGTAATCAATGGAGCCCCTTCTACATGGGCACCACACATAAACTTGCTACTGTGAAACAAGACAACAATCCAAGAAGCTGTACCCAATCAGTAGGACAGTTTTCCTCATGGGTCTAATAGATGTAAGACATATAAAAGATGGAGGGTATTTAGATAGTTACTAAGAAATGGGATAAATATAATGGACATTGATAGAGTTGAGGCAGGGTTATCAGGCAGCACTGAAAGAGGGTAGTGGACCGGTAGAAACTCTGGCTGGCTCCCCAATGTTAAAGAGGCCTGAACAAGTTCTATTCAATCCACTTGGGAGGGATTCAATGATGGGAAGTCCCATCTAGGATTATTTGCAGCAAAGGCTCAGTTAGTGGATCAAGAAAAGGATTGATGAGGGGAACAGGGTCTTCTGGTCCAGCCACCAGCAGGGGACCCAATGGCATATGCACATGTGTGGGTAAAATGGCCTGGAGGTGGGGCAGAGACCTTCTCGGGGCTCCTGGACACAGGAAACTAATGTACTGTGATCATGAAATCTGTCAGTAAAATCTTGAAGGGGCCTCTGGCTAGACTGGGAGATATGAAGGTGCAATGGTTGATGAGAATAAGGTGAAATTTGAGATGGGAATCGGAAGATTTAAACAGACCTTTTAGAAGTATTTGTATCTCCCTAACTTGCTCTGGTAGCATAGTGGCTAAAGCACTTGACTGCGAACCAGAAGGCTGGCGGTTCAAACCCACCAGCCACTCCTCGAAAGGAAGGTTGGGCAATCCTACTTCCGTAGTGATACTGCCTTGGAAACCCAAGGAAGGGTCGCTATGAGTCGGGGCCGACTCGACGGCAAACAACAACAACAACAACAACTTGAATGTACTATTGGTATGGATACTATGTCTAATTGGGGAACACTACCTCTACCTGATATGAAACTGAAAATATGTAAGATTGCTGATAGGTCAATATTGATTGGCGAAGCTAAATGGGAACCATTAAAATTGCCCAAACTCACTGAGGTTGTTAATTTGAAAATGTATAGGATACCTGATGTACAAAAGGAGATTACTGTTTTGATTAAAGACATGGTAATACCTGATGTATTGGTGCCAAAAAGTCTCTGTATAACAGTCCTGTATGGTCCATAGATAAGGCAGATGGCTTGTGGAGGCTGGCAGTAGACTACTGCGACCTAAATAAAGTAGTGTCAATGGTGGCTTCAGATATTACTGACATGGCATCAATGATAAAGAAAATACAGCAGGCTAAAGGAGATTGGTACTCAGTGATTGACCTTCCAAATGCCTTTTTCTTGATTTAAATCTCAGAAGAGTTAGCTGCAGTTTGCTTTCACATGGGAAGGATCCCAATATACTTTCAATGTGTTGCCAAGAGATTACTCAAATTCACTGGCTTACTATTATAGTTTGGTTAGAAGAGACTTGGACTTGGTGCAGATCTAAAGTGTAGTGATATATTACATTAGTGACATTATGCTGATATTAAATATTGACCAACAGAAGCTGGGTATTAAATCCAGCAAAAATCAAGGGTCCTACCCAAATAGTGAAATTCTTGGGAATAACTTGGGCAGGAGCCACCCATGATAGTCTTCAGGCAACCAAGAATAAGTTGCTGTCACTACCTACCCCCAAGACTAAGTAGAAGCTCTATTTGGATTTTGGAGAACGCATATTCCACATCTGGGAATATTGCTGGCTCCCATCATAAAACCACTTGGAAAAAAACTGCATTTGAATGGGGTCCCAAGCAATAGCAGGGTATGTCTGAATTACAGAAAGTGGTCTCCTTCTCCTTGTCTTTATGGTCTTATGATCCATATTCAGACATGATTTTGGAGGTGTTTGCCAAATGTGCCTATGCAGACTGGAGCTATGGCAAAAATCTGAGAATACTGTCAGACAGTGACCGCTGGAATTCTGGACTACAAAGT
The DNA here is from genome assembly GCF_000298275.1 of Orycteropus afer afer. Taxonomy (NCBI): domain Eukaryota; kingdom Metazoa; phylum Chordata; class Mammalia; order Tubulidentata; family Orycteropodidae; genus Orycteropus; species Orycteropus afer. The sequence goes on from NW_006922637.1 coordinate 136,868, forward strand.
TTCCAAATGCTAGAGCATGATACACACCATTTGAAAAATAATTGATCACCTGCCTCTGGGCACCAATTGAGACTTCCTCAATAATAGAAGGACAAAAACTTATTATGAGACCTGAAATACCTATAATGTCATGTGTGATGTCAAATACTCTAATAAGGAAAGTGATGTCCAAAAAAAATTCCATAGTAAAAATGGAAATGGTTCATACAAGAACAAGCTACTGGGGTAATTCAAGGAGGCACCAATCATAT
>NW_006922637.1:137763-139045 GCF_000298275.1 Orycteropus afer afer
TGAATGGACATGAGAGTGCTGCAGCATTGCAGAGATGGACTGAATCTAGACAAATCTCTCTTGTGGCCTCTGAAGCACAAAATGTCAATATGGACTGCTCTATTGCCAACAAGAAAGAAAGAGGTGGTGGCAAACAGCTGTGGGCAGATTGCCTAGTGTTGGGGGGAGGCCCTGCATATAGCTGGCAAGTTTATACTGTACCAGTGGTGCCAGTGCCACCAGATAGCTACAAATAGGTCCTTACAGGGATAGATTCTTCCTCTGGACTGGGCTTTGCACATCCCATGAAAGATGCAAATACCAAAAATACCATTAAGGCATTCAAATAAAAGATACTGTACCAATTTGGGGCACCAAGTTTTATTTCCTCAGACCAAGGAACACATTCTACAGCCTATAGACAGGAGCATTAGGTCAAAAAATACATAAAATGGACATACTATGTTACATACCACCTTTGGAGTAATGGTTTGGTATAGAATTGGAATATGCCATTAAAATATTTTTATCTAAAACAGAGGGAGATAAAGGCATAAAGGCCTGGCTCACATGGCTTCATGTGCTCACACGCAACATGAGGGGGGCAAAGGGAGGTTCCTATATTTCTCTGGGGTTACTGGGGAAGAGGGATGGGGCGGGTGCTGGTGCCCTACATCACTTGAAATTTCCTTTTTTCCTGCTGGATGCCATGGTTCCAGGTTCAAGGATGCAGCTGTAGATGCCAGAAGCAGGAGTGATTCCTAAGGAAGAGACAGACTGTAACTATACCCTTGGACCTATATGCTAGGATTCCCAGTAGCCTGATGGGATGGATTTTACTTTCTCCCATCTGGGAAAATTGAGGTTGGCATTGAATACTGCCATCTTGTCTAGTGACTGAGATAATCTAATGGTATTGTACTCCTATGCAACCTTCCCCAACATGAAGGGGAGTGAACTGAGGGGAAAGTACTTGTTAAATTAGTCTTGCTGCCAGCAATCTGGACTTGGACTGCAGCTGAACCTGATGTCCATTCCCAAGGTGGAAAAGTTTGGGTGAAAACAAATGATGAATAGAAAGGAGGAGAAATAATAGCTGAAGGTAAATGAATGAACAAATGGTTTATGAAGTGAGGGAAATGTAACATTGTGTTGATATGTTGAGAGGACACATCAGAGCAAGAGAACAATCTCCCAGTTACTTCATCAGAGGCCAGAAGGGGTGAAGAAGAAACACGGTTTGGGAGCCCCTGACCAGATCAGAGGGACACCTGCAGCAGAACTGAATGGCTGATAGCTGAGT
>NW_006922637.1:139385-140172 GCF_000298275.1 Orycteropus afer afer
CGGAAGGAAGGTTGGGTAATCCTACTTCCGTAGTGATACTGCCTCGGAAACCCAAGGAGGGGTCACTATGAGTCGGGGCTGACAGGACGGCACATAACAACAACAACAATATGCACTTCTAGCCATACTCCTCCATTTTGTGATGTGTTATATAACCTAGCTTCTACGCTTTATGGTAATGGTCCCATGTTTGAGTGAATTGTCTATTATGTTAATGAGGCAGGATTAAGGTGGTATGCCTCTGAGTCATAGGTTCACTAGAGGGAGTGACTCCAGTCAGCAGCCTTACTTTCCCTGAGGGTGTGGTCTGCGTCCAGTATGTAGGAATCCTCCAGCAAAGTTCTCTCTCTTGCTCCAGGCCCTGCATCTGGTTTGTCATCATCAGACCTCCTGTTCTTAGGACTTCAGAAAGAAGCCCATCATCCAGCGTGATTCACCAGGTTTTGCAGCCGTGTGAGCCAGTAGCACATTATCTGACCTGCTTATTTAGTTTTGTCAGCTTCTGCAGCACTGGTGGCATAGTGCCTAAGGCATTTGACTGCTAACCAGAAGGCTGGCTATTCAAACCCACCAGCCACTCCTTGGAAGGAAGACTGGACAATCTACTTCTGTAGAGATACCACCTTGGAAATCCAAGGAGGGGTCACTATGAGTAGGAGTCCACTCTAGGGCAGTCAGTTTGGTTTGGTTTTGGCAACCGTGTGAGTGAGGAAGTGAGTTCCTGACCCACGGCTGTGGGATTTAGGAATTGCCATCTTCTGCAACTATATGAGCCATTTTCTTGGCA
>NW_006922637.1:141537-147776 GCF_000298275.1 Orycteropus afer afer
ATAAGTGGGAAAATTCTGGGGTGCATCTATCATGGTGGAGAGTTTGGAACAGAGAGAAGGTAGCCACACTGGTGACCAACTCAATCATGCACATTTCACTGCCTTTCTCTGCTTTACTGACTCATTGTCTTCACTTCTTCATTCTGGCCTCAAGGGATTAGTGTTACTATTGCCATTTGAGATGGTATCTCATTTTGATTTGCATCTCTCTATTCAAATCATCAGAATATCTCTTCATGTATTTGCTGGTCACTTGACTGCCTTCTTTGGTGAAGTGTCTATTTATGTTCTTTACCCACTTTTCAGTTGGATTGTTTGTCTTTTTGTTGTTGAAGTGTTGAAACTTCGTATACATTTTAGAGATTAGTACCTTCTCAGATATGTCATTGCTAATATTTTTTCCCAGACTGTAGTTTCTCTTTTCACTCTTTTTTTCAGAAGTCTTTTGATAAGCATAAGTGTTTAATTTTTAGGAATTGCCATCTATCTAGTTTATCTTCTGTTATACTTTTAATCTTAGAAATTTCACAATAACCAAAATGTTTTTCTATGAGTTCTTTAAAATAACATAAATAATTTGGAAATACAAAGTTTCCGAAGTTGCTTCCTGCTTCCTGTAAAGGTTCATTGAGCTCAGAGATTATGTATTGACTCCATAATATTAGATTCAATAATTATTACCATGTTCAATGCATCTTGAAATTGATAAGAATCACTGGTCAATTTAATCATAGTTAAAATGGAGCAAGTCCAAATGTCATGTGAAATTCTGCATTTTAGCAATTTCTTCTGGAAAATTAGAGCTAAAGTGAACTGAATGATGGCTGTAAGGCCTAATTGACTGGAGACTATGTAAGGAAAAGGTTATGTTCCAATGCCTACATTTTTCATTGCAATTTTTCTTTATGTGAATGATGCTATTGTAAGTATTTTAAATACTGAATTGATATTATTTTTATTTACTAGTTTAGGCTCCTCCTGTAAACTATAACATGAATGTAGGCACAGGTAATTTATTTTTTGTGGGGTGATGCCAAGAGGTCAGAGTGAAAAAGCAAGACAATGTAATCAGTAAAGCAGAGAAAGCCAGTAAAATTCACATTACTGAGTTGGTCACCAGTGCAGCTACTTTTCCTGAGTTCCAAACCCACTACATGAGGGCAGCACCTCAGAGTTCTCTCTCTGATAGGGTAACACAAAGCAAAGCAACCACTGCCGTGGAGTCGGCTCCAACTCCTTGGGTTTCCGAGGCAGTTGTTTTTGTTGTGTTGTTATGTGCCGTCGAGTCAAACCCGGCTCATAGTGACCCCTCCTTGGGTTTCTGAGGCAGTATCACTACGGAAGTAGGATTGCCCAACCAAGGCGGTATCACTAGGAAAGTAGATTGCCCAACCTTCTTTCAAGGGAGTGGCTGGTGGGTTTGAACTTCCAACCTTCTGGTTAGCAGTCAAATGCCTTAGGCACTATGCCGCCAGAGTTTCCCTCTCAGCTACTCTACTCCATAAATCATTGTTTCTGGGAGTCTTAATTTTCCAGGATTCTCAGGCTGTACTCTTGTGCTGGTTGGACTGCTCTCCTCAGCTTCGAACAAAAAGAAAAAAAAAAGTAAAAAGCAGAATAAGCTTGCAGAAGCTTGATTTCAGTGGGACACTCCACTTCTATAGGGCTGAACTCAGATGGGCAGAGGGGATATGAAATGGGACAAACAACTGGTGTTCTTAGTGGCTGTTGAGTTGGCCTCTGACTCATGCAACCCCAAGAAAACTTAACAGATTGTAAAAATAACTTCTGTGTAAATTGACAGATTAAGAAAAACCCAGAAATACACTCAAGTCCATGTAAAAATATATTGCATGGTGAAATAGTATTTCTATTAGTGGATGAAATATATAATCTTCACAGTATCCTTCTAGAATTAGAGACCCATCTAGTTGTGTGAGCTGATTATTTGATTATGTCAACACCTTGGGGGAGGGGAGAGAAAAACAATTGAATTTACTACAGTGATTCTGATGGATGGATGATAACAAAACAAAACATAACAAAAACACTGCCATCGGTGGATTCCAACTCATGACGAACCTCATGGGTTTTCGGAGGGAGTAAATCAGTAAATTTCCTGAAGTAGATTGCACAGTCTTGCTTCCATGGAGTGGCTGGTAGGTTTGAACCACCAACTTTATGGTTAGCAGTCAGATGCCTTACACACTCTGCTACCAGATGTCCTTATGGATGATAATAGAATTCATATTATTGTATAATGCAATGTCACAACTTGCTCCTGTATGTCAAGCTTAATAATCACTAATCATCTTCAGTTTTCTTAAAAAGGTAATTGTCTGAATGTACACAAAAAAAGCCTACTATCATTATTAGTCAACATTGTGAATAAACAGAAAATTTATTTGTTTTAATTTTAGTTTTCTAATTTTAACTTTATTTTTCCTGAGTAGTATATAACTTATTGAAATTATTGAAAGTAAACTTGATTTTTTCATAGAGCTAAGGTTTTTATAATGACAAAATATTTCTGAACAACATAGGTGTTTTGTTGATTTGTTTTTCACAGATATGTAGCAGGTATAATTATATTTAAAGTAGGAAATCTTTAGCTAAAACATAAATGAGGAGAAGAGAAAGCAGTAGACTCATCAAGAGGGAGATTAAGAAATATGCCCAAAGTTAAAGCCTTAGAAATTGATCCAATATTTGAAGTCATCTCTGATTTCCAAGAAAATTGGTTGCGCGCTTGTGGAAGAAAAACACTATCAGAAAGAGCACAGCAGGAAACAGATAAATCTTTTAGAAAAAAGGTACACAGGCAATATTTAGAGAGATTTTGTCCAAAGCCCATAGGAAAGAAGGATGTGGGAATTGAGGATTAAGAGAGATTCATAGAGAGAAAGACCAGAGGAAATCAGATTGACAGCCCACTATTGATGGATCCCAAATCCTAGAATTAGGAGCAAGGGGTCAAGGTGCATCATAAGGACAGAACAGAACTGCTGTGTACACTGCCTTATACCACAAAAGGGAAGTTTAAACCCAATATACGCTTCTCATAATGGAAAAATAAATCACAAGGAGCTTGTCTCTTAGATGAAAACAAGTGTGATTCTAGTTATACTCCTTTTAGAGAAGTCTTTGACAATATTCACAAAATAAATAAGATGCAGGCTCTCTGAATTTCATTCTGCAAGAAGAATTTACCCAATGGTTTTAGGAGAAGCTTTACCTGATGAAAACCCGGACTGAGAATGCTGATAATAAGCAGAGAAAGGCTTCATTCAATAAGGACCAAAGAAAGCACTGAATAAACAGAGACCTCCTTACTTAGGATGAAAAGGCCTAATATTATAAACATAATAATTCCCCTTTAATAAATCCACAATTTCAGGATACTCCCAATATTATTAAAAGATAATAATGAAAACTTGAAAGAATGTCTCTAAAGTTTACCTGGAAAAGGAAATGTAGAAAAATAGCTAGGAAATATTTTGAAAAAGAATGAATAGTAAGGTAAGATGTGTTCTGCCATAAAAATAATGAATTATGAAAGTCGATCCCGTGTAAGTGGACACTCAGATTAATGAAGACTCCAGAAGTAGATTCAAGTCCATGATAAAATACGAGACATGATGAAAACAGAATTTCAATTCAGTATATTCATGTTATGATCTTGAGGCAACTAATCTTTTGGTTCAAAAATTCTTATGTACTCATTTATTTTGGTTATGGTCTTTGGAGAAATGTCCATTTTGGGTTCTGGGTCTCTAAACAGTTTCCTTTGCTCACCAGATTATCCACTAAATTTGTTTAGGCCTATTAACTTATATAATGAGCTCTGGAGGCATAGTGCCTAAGGTATTTGACCACTAACTAGAAGTTTGGCGGTTCAAACCCACCAGCCACTCCACAGAAGGAAGACTGGGCAATCTATTTCTGTAAAGATTTACTGCCTCAGAAAACCAAAGGGGGTTGCTATGAGTTAGAATTGACTGGAGGGAAGTGAGTTTGGTTTTAGTTTGGTTTAGTAACCTACATTGTAAGTAAGAAGTTATAACTTTGCTAAAGTTAAACACTTTGATCTTACTTTGAAATGTTAATTTGAATTCACAAGTGTGATTGATTTCCATGACACAAATTGAAATAATTGCCAATTACTAGTTCCATGGATTCTCAATTTATAAATGCCTCAATGCTCTTAATGTTTTGATATGTACATTCAGCCCAATTAAATCAATTCCCCTGGCTTCTTACTTGGGCAGACTGTCATATAGACTGTATAGTGGGCAAGCTGTCATATTTAGTCTTTACAAGGAGCTCTGGTGGCACAATGCCTAAGGCATTTGACTGCTAACCTGAGGCTGGCAATTCAAACCCACCAGCTGGTCAGTGGAAGGAAGATGGGACAATCTATTTCCGTAAAGATTTATCAACTCGGAAGCCCAATGGAGGTCACTGAGTTGGAATCAATTTGATGGCAGTGAGTTTGGTTGGTTAGGGGCCCTCTTGGACAGAAGAAGAGAGAATCCACCCACTTATAGCACTACATTTGGAATCAGCAAATTGGACTTTCAACCCTTTACCATAGAGTCAGTTTTGACTTACTGTGACCCTATAGAATAGAATTGCCCCATATGGCTACCAAGGCTCTAATCTTTACAGAACCAGACTGTCACATCTTTTTCCCATGGATTGGCAGGTAGGTTTGAACTGCTGACCTTTGGGTGCACAGCTGAGCACTTAACCAATTCACTACCAGGCTCCTTTAAATTAGACTTTAAATTGTTTAAAATATCTGGTACATTAGTTTAGACACTCTCACAGTGTCTAAGGCACTTGACTGCTAACCAGAAGGCTGGTGGTTCAAACCCACCAGCCACTCCTCGGAAGGAAGATGGGCAATCTACTTCCGTAGTGATACTGCCTCAGAAACCCAAGGAGGGGTCGCTATGAGTCGGGTTCAACTTGACAGCACATAACAACAACAACAACATAGTTAGCCTACTGTGAACTGAAACTTAATCAAAAGGCCAAGGAGACTTCAGATTTCAACCAAGATGTAAAGAGCTAGGAGTCATCAGTCCCATACTTAAAGCAAGAACACTTTGAGCGGACTGAAAAGCAGTGACTTTTCTTCAATCTCAGAGACCCGAGTTTGCAGGGCAAACTAGAATCTGAAGAGTCAACTGAACCCATGAAATCATAGCTGAGAAGATAGGCTTGACTATCTTCCTGACTTCTTGACTATCAGAAGCCAGTGGAGTCCTGAGGCATAGGCAGCTGGACCTGAGTGTGAACTGGCAGCAAAGTGAGAAATTCCCGGGTTATCCTCTTAGCAGCTGGTCCCCTTTAGGGCAGCTCAGGTGCAGTAGTGCTTGAGGCATCTGACTGCTCAAGGCTGGCAGTTCAAATGCATCAGCCACTCCTCAAAGGAAGACGGGACAATCTACTTCCGTAGAGATACCCACTGCTGTGGAGTTGGATTCGACTCATAGCGACCCCTCCTTGGGTTTCCGAGGCAGTATCACCACGGAAGTAGGATTGCCCAACCTTCCTTCCGAGGAGTGGCTTCGCTGGTGGGTTTGCACTGCCAGCCGTCTGGTTAGCAGGCAAGTCCCTTAGGCACTACGCTAACAGAGTACAGATACCTCTTCAGAAACCCAAGAAGGGGTCGCTAGGAGTTGAATCCACTCGAAGGCGGTGACTTTACTTTGGTTTTGGTTTACTTAGCATTCAAGTTCTCCTTGTGAAGATCAAAGGAAGATCCCCTCCTGGATCTGACAGAAAAAAAGGAAGAGTAATCATTGCTAAATACTCCCCAAGTTTTCTCCACAGCAAAGTCCTAATCTCCAGTGGAAAATGCAAATAAAACCATCATTGTATATCATTACACACTTCCTAGAGGGACTGAAAATTAAAACCAAAAATGAACATCGAGCCTGACAATATCAAATGGTGCTCAGATATGGAGAGAATGGAGTGCTCAAACCTAGCAGTAGAAATGCAAAATAGTATAGTCACTTTGGAAAGCAATTGGACAGTCATAAAATTAAGTATGCACTTGCCATTCAACCCAGCAATTCCACTTCTAGGTATTTATCCACAGGAAGGATAACTCATACTATACAGAAACCTGTACATAAGTGTTTATGGCCACATTATTCAAAATTATCCAAAATTGGAAACAACCCTCATTTGAGGAATGATAAACAAATTGGGGTACACTTTACAAC
>NW_006922637.1:149091-149937 GCF_000298275.1 Orycteropus afer afer
ATATTCTTTGCCTCCAGGTCAGGATACTGACTACTAACCATCTCCTATTAACCCATAGACAACTTTACCCGAGCCTTTTTTTCTGTTTTTTTTTTTTACCTTAATTTTCAGAGGAAAACAAAACAAAACAAAAGCCTTTCTCCTTCCACCCGTCTGCTTTTCACATTCTGCAGACAGAGCTTATGTGTTGGAGTACTCTTGAGTTATCTTTGGATTTAAAGAGACCATGGAGTGCAGAATCAGTCACTATCTGCTGTAACAATTTCTTTCAGAAGGATCAGCACAGAGTCGGTCCCTATGACGCAGAGGTGAAGGATGTCCCAGATGTGTACCTTTCCCAAACTGCTGTGCCCATACATCCTCTCGGACTTCAATTTCTCCTTCTCCTCTCAGGACTCTTTCTCCTACCTTACGGTATTTCAATTCCATTTCCTGGAAAAGACACTTGTTTTCACTCCCATTTTACTGGCCAAAGGAATCCACATGGCCATGCACAATTTTAAGGAGATAGACAAGTGCAATCTTGTGAAACTTTCGGGAGAAAAGGTGAAGTACTTGATGAACGAGAATAATGACCTCCACAGATATTTTTCTATTTTATCTGACGCACTGAAGAACAAGCTTTTGCAGTTTACTCTCTTTTTCCATTAAGGATCTCTGGTGGCTCAGGGCCTAAGGTATTTGACTGCTAACTAGAAGGTTAGCATTTCAAACCCACCAGTGGCTCTGCCAAAGGAAGATGGGGCAATCTACTTCTGCAATGATTTACAGTGTTGGAAACCCAGTAGGGGTCATTATGAATTGGAATGAACTCGATGGCAGAGGGTATGTTTTTTCTTTTTTTTT
>NW_006922637.1:150681-153207 GCF_000298275.1 Orycteropus afer afer
GGGTGGAGGGTCGACGAAAGAGAGGGAGTCCTTCAACGAGATGGATTGACACGGTGGCTGCGATGATGGGCTCCAGGATAGCAGGGCTTGTGGGGCTGGCGCGGGATCGGGCAGTGTTTCGTTCTGCTGTGCATGAGGTCGCTATGAGTCGGAAACGACTCGACAGCACTTCACAACAACAACAACATTGATTTATTCATGTGTTTAGTTTTATTTATTCCAATTTACCTATATGTCTTTTTTTTCTTCAAGATGTTTTTCCTGCACCTCTCTGTCTCTTCTTTGGATATCATTTGATGCACTTGCTAAGGTTTTGGAACCTCATTTTCTTGTGCTAAATTTTTATTTCCATCTTTCTATCTGCATATTCACATGTTTCTTCAGCCCAGCATTCCAGTTTATCAATTTACTTCCCAATTGAATCTTATTAAGTATTCAGACCTTATATTGATGCTTTCTTTTCTTTTATTTTAACAACAAATGTATTCATTTCTATAATATCAAATAAGATTATTTGTATGGACTATTTTGTTGTAGATATTTGATTTCTGTAAGGATATTAAACATATTCCTTTCAAATTATTTTGTACTCAGTCTATGTCTATTTCTATAGAAGTAAAATTCTTCCTTTTATTCAATATTCTGTCTTTCTCCCCTCTTTTTCTTTTTTTCTTGTGTGTATAGCATAATTTCTTACCATTTATCATGCACAAACTTCTGGCAATGTTCTGAGGGGCCTTAGCCTTGGGATTGCAGGACATATGGGTGATCTCCTAGTGAGAGTAAATGGCTTTGGGCATCTGTCCTGCCTAAATGGACAGTTTCCAGCTCTCAATGTTGCCCAACTGTGGGCCTTGACTATACAGTGTAAGTTTTTGGAGCCTAAACACAGGTAGACCAGGAAGCCCAGGAGTGGACCTTGAGTCATTGGAATGGGGTTTGTGGTGCCTAGTTCACTGTGAACATCACAATTCTGGTCTCAGCCTCTAAGGAAAACACATGCACAGCTATGGATTCCAGGAAGTTTGTGTCTCTTACAGAGAAATTCTACTGCTGTATGGGGATACCTGCTCCTTTTTTCCAAGTATGAGATGAAATCTGTTCATTGTTTAAAGTATTTTTTCTATAGCTGGCATATGTTTGAAGAGAGAAGAGAGATTTTAGCATATGTTCAATCTTCCTTCTTGAAATATCTCACTCATTTTCTGACTTTTATATGTGTGAATCTGCAACAAGGCTGTCAGGACGGGTTGGGATGTGTTTGTAACCAACTGAGTGGTTACTCATTCATGACTCGAGATGATAGCCAAGTGACATCAGTTTCCTTCTTTTCTGGAATTTGGATAATAATACATCATCCCCCCCCCACTTCTTTAGTAACTTTAGCAGCATTTTTTTTCCCCTTAGACATCATTTTACTCCATCCATAAATATTTTAGTGTGTATCTCTAAAAGGAAGATTACAAAAAAGACTCCATAATACTGTTACCATATCTAAAAAATAAAAATAACGGTATCATCAAGTCATCTGCCAGATAAAAAACAATCTTTCCTACATAATCTGTTTGAGTCAGGCTACAGCAATTTCAACACACTTTAATTTTTGCTGTCTTTTTAAGTTTCTTTTAATCTGTAATCTCTGCAATCCTTTCTTTCTTTTCCTGGCAATTTACTTGTTGAGGAAACTAGGTCATTTGCCCTGTAGAGTTTCACAGTCTGGTGTTGATTACAAACCTATAAGGTACTTAATGTGTACCCTCCATTTCCCCACCCCTGATTTTCCTAAATTGGTAATTAGATTGAGGACCTTGATGAGATTCAAGCTCAGTTTTTGGCACAGCATCGTACACAATCAGGAAGATTTAAAAGGCGAGAGACTAGAGGCCAAGGCCCTTCCTTCATCCCAGCTGGGATGTTAATGAAGCATAATCATCATTGACCGTGGACAAAAGAACAAACGTTGTTACCAATCCCAACATTTCCATCAGGAGTTAAGTGGTGGTTCTCAGTGTTGCCAAACAGTTGCATTCTTTTGCTGTTGTTTTTCTCTTACTCACACTGCGAACCAAAGACTCCATCAAAACCCCCATGTGGCCTGGCCAACACACCCCATGAGCCAATTTAACCTCATCTGCTACTTCATCCAGCCTTGCCCTTTCAGCCACTCTGACCTCTTGCTCTCCTTGGCTCTTCAGCCAGCTCCAGGTTCACTGGCTTGGCTGATGCTATCTCCTCCGCCAAAAAGGCTGACTCAATGGATGTTTGCACGACTGTGCCTCTCATGCCTTTCCGGGCTTTTTTCAAGCACCGCCATATTCCTTTGAGCCCCGGTGGTGCAAGGGTAAAACTTTCAAATATAACTGAAAATTGGATGTTTGGACCCACACAGCTGGTCTGGGTGTGTGCAGGGGAGACCTGGCAATCTATTTCCATCAAGACTGCAGCCAAGAAAACCCTCTAGGGCAGCTCCACTCTGTGACTTGTGGTTGCTGAATCATCTCAAAGGCACCCAACTTCACAACCTTC
>NW_006922637.1:157602-158605 GCF_000298275.1 Orycteropus afer afer
ACTAACACGTTTCCTCTCAGAAACCAAAGTTGAAATCTCAGCTGGGCTTGAAATTGGTCTTAGAAAGATAGCTGTCTCCTACTGCTCACTTGGGATATGTTCATTGTTTAGTGAGACCTGAAGAAAAGTGGGGGTAACCAGACCTGCCTTGGGTGGTAGTAAACCCTGGGAAGGCAGGAGAAGCAACAAAGATGTGAATGTTTTGTGCCAACTGCTCTCTGCGTCCTACTTCAGGGTTTCCCATGCAGTCTGCTGCAGGCAGAGGGGCAGGTGCCAAACTCTGGCTGGGGCAATTTTCCCTTAGGCTGGAAAAACCATTTCTCTTTAGTATGCTAACAGGAGAGAATTGGCCATGGAATCAGTTCACTGGAGTTAGAGCATAGCTCTTCCCACCCCTACGTGTACTTTAACATTAACTTCCTGCCAGACAACAGTGCTTCCTGTACTTGATCAGCTCTTGTCTAACTCATTGTAACAGATGGAAAGTGCGGCCAAATACAATTCATATTTCCTTGGTTAAAAATGTCTCTTAACAGCTCATTACATTTCTTTCCAACTCCACACATCATAGCTGCGTCCAATTTGAGACAAATACACTTTTGTCAGAATTTCTACTGAATGTTTTACATTCATGCAAAGCTGTAGCTGTTCTACTTAATTAGGTTGCACTTTCATTGGATGAGCTGGGGCTTAAAATCAATTTATTCTGCTCATTTAAACCTTGACCTTTGCTTATAAAACCAAAGACAAAAAATTCCTGGAATTTATCTCTGTTGTCATGTTAAATATTAATAATGTGAATTATTGTGGTTCAGAATGCTGAATGCATTTATAATTGGTTATAATCAATCAAATTTGCATGTTTAATGGAGGAAATTCTAAAAAATGCTTTACGTTTTCCTCTTAAATTACAAAATATATGATATTACTTAAGAGTCAAAAAATAATTTTATCTATTTTTTTTTCCCCTCTTGATGAGGTACAGTTGGCTAATTGATTAATA
>NW_006922637.1:158972-160708 GCF_000298275.1 Orycteropus afer afer
ATTCATTGTCATATAGCTCTGTACCCCTCAAAATGTGACCCACATTCACAAACACCCCTAAGCACCCACATTTTCCACTTATGCCCAGGAACAAGGGGTTAATTATCAATCAACTCAAAAAAAAAAAAAAAAAAAAAACTGCCTTCAAGTGGACTCTTGACTCACAGTGAACCCCATTGAGTTTCCAAGGCCAATCATTATCTTCTTTCTATGGAGTGGCTGGAGGGTTTGAACCACTGACCTTCTGATTAGCAGCAAATGTCTTATCCACTATGCCACCAGAGTCCCTTCCTCAATCAACAACAATCAACAAGAACGTTTAAACTTCAATCACTTCCTTAATTTTTCCATCTTCTTTTCCTAACTACTACTTCTGCTATCCTCACCCACAGGGCTGTCCAAGTAAACCCCTCCAGCGGTGTTATTTTCTCTCCCACAAGTCAGATTAAATGCTCCCTGAAAGTGGGAAATACACTCTTCTTGCTCTTTGTTGCATTGGTACTTTTCTTCTTCCATTTTCTACCCCTTGTTGGCTGAAATGTATACATAATGGCCTGTGCTGAACAAGGCATTTAGGACAATGATTCCTCCTTGGGAATAAAGCTACAATGCACAGAAAAACCAAATACAGGGAGTCTGGCTCCTTGATCAGGTGGTGTACCATACCACGTCAGGGCTGCCCATTACTTGGTTTTCAATAAGAGAGAAACAAACTTCTCTCTTAATCAGTCACTTGATATTCCACGTTCCCCTGTCACTGGAAGGTAAATCTACCACCACTGCAAGGCAGAAAAGTGGAAGGTATTAAGGGGACCCTGAGGGAAGATGTGGAGTGAAATGCCTAATCTGGAAGGGTCGCTATTAAATGTTCTTACACAGCATGGCACTCTGGTGGTGCTGAGGTTAGGGCATTCAGCTGTTAACCAAAAGATTGGTGATTCAAACCCACCAATGGCTCTGCGGGAGCAAGATGATGCAGTCTGTTTCCATAACATTTGGAGTGAGGATTGACATTTTACATTTAGCCTGTTGTTAAGCACCTTTCAAAGGCCAACACTGACTTTCAGAAAATGAAAAGAAAATGGCAGAATTATCAATCTGAAGCTACACAATCTAAAAAAAAAAAAAGAAACTACTGCTCGCCTTTTTGAGGGATGCCACTGAGGTGGCACCACTGGAAAGTCCAGATTCTCTGAAAGACGGGTAACTGATTCTCTGGAGTCAGGTCCCAACAGGTCTCCGGGTTTATGGGAGTCAATTCTATACTGAAGGTAGAGAGGGAGAAGAGGACACGCAAGCTTTATGGGGAAATTCTACTCCATCCTATAGGTTCACTATGAGTCATAATCAAATCAGTGGTAGTGGGTTTTTGATATGTACATACTGAAAAAACAAACAAACAAACCCTCACTGCCATCAAGTCAATTCCCACTCATAGTGACCTCCACTGGATTTTCAAGGCAGTAAATCTTTATGAAAATAAATTGCCTAATCTGCCTTCCATAGAGCAGCTGGTGGATTTGAACCATCACCTTCTGATTAGAGGTCAAATGTCTTAGGCACTGTGCCACCTAAGCTCCCTACTTACAGAATCATTAAATTGTTGCAATGGTTATGTTGTTGTGCTTAGGAGCCCTTGAGTCATCTCTGACTCATAGTGATCCTATGTATAGAAGAACGAAACACTGCCCAATCCTGTGCAAGCCACACGATACTTGCTATAACTGAGCCCATCA
>NW_006922637.1:162093-163196 GCF_000298275.1 Orycteropus afer afer
ACCAGGGCTCCTTCAGTAAGGTAGATAGTCAGCAAAAAAGAGGAAGACCTTCAAGAGTGACTGACACAGTGGCTGAAACAATAGGCTCAAACTTAGCAAGAACCGTGGGGATGGCACAGAACTGGGCAGTGTTTCTTCATTTCTTTCTATTGTGCACAGGGTCACTATGAGTTGGAACTGACTCAGTGACATTTAACACCAACAACAACAGTACAATAATTTCTAAATGAGCTGGTAAAGACATGGATTGGATCAATTGCATTGGAGTTAAAGAGGGACAGTTCTAAGAGAACTTAGTTACTAATTGGACAAACTGTACAAAAGAGGATAGATTCACTATTTTGGCATTTTTGTCCTCTCCTTCTTCTCTTGGAGCCCTGGTGACCCAGTGATTAAGGTCTCACCTGCAAGTTGAAAGGTCAGCAGTTCCAAAACCATCAGTAGGAGGAAAGACCTGACTATCTGCTCTCATAAAGATTACAGCCTAGAAAACACAAAAGGGCAGTTCTACTCTGTCAGATCATGTCAGTATGAGTCGGAGTCAACTCGACAGTACACAACTATCTCTTCACTTTTCTATTTTTCTATAGAAGCATGTGACATTTAGAGGATTAGCTCCCTTTTTCATACATAGCTCCATGGCTTTGCAAGTGAACAAATTCTTACTCTACCTTTTCTCCTCATCTGCTCAAAACTAAGGTTTTCTTATAAAACAGTTAGGGACTGTGGTAGTTCAGTTGGTGTGTCAACTTGGCTGGGTCTGGTTGAGTGGCTGGGCAGCTGGATGTAGTATTCCCATGATGAGATTGGCAATCAATTCCATGGTGGAATCTACCGTGAGCAGCTGAGTAGTTGCTTTAGGGAATGTGGTCTGCTTCCTGTATATAAGCAGAAGCCTTGGGGAATGGTCTCTAGCTTATGGCACCTTGAACCCTGCATGTAGCTGTGTCATTGTTCAGCAGCCTGCCATGCTCTGCCAACCTTGGGACTTACAATGGACTTGAATTAATGGCCTGCTGTGAGATTTGTTAATATTAGGATTGTGCCATTTTATTTGTCAGCCTTGGGCTTCTCAGCCTCAGCAGCCAGCGTCTAGCTTCAGT
>NW_006922637.1:180292-180867 GCF_000298275.1 Orycteropus afer afer
AAAAAAAAAAAAAATCCTTGACAACTTCAATCTTTTCTCCATTTATTGTGTTGTTGCTTATTGGTTCAGTTGTCCAGTTGTGAGGATTTATACTGAGGTGTAATCCCTGCAGAAGACTGTAGTCTTTGATCTTCATCAGTAAGTGCTTCAAGTTGTAAATGAGTCTTCCTCCAATCCTGAAGCCATGTTCTTCTTCATATAGTACTGCTTCTTGGATTATTTACTCAACATACATATTGAGTAAGTATGGTGAAAGGATACAACCCTCATGTACACCCTTCCTGATTTTAAACCCTGAAGTATCCCCTTGCTCTGTTTGAATAACAGCTTCTTTATCTATGTACAAGTTTCTCATGAGAACAATTAAGTGTTCTGGAATTCCCATTCTTCACAATATTATCCATAATTTGTTATGATCTACATAGTCAAATGTCTTTGCATAGTAAACAAAACACCAGTAAACATTTTTCTGGTACTCTTTGCTTTCAGCCAAGATCCATCTGACATCAGCAATGATAGTCCTCATTCCACATTCTCTTCTGAATCCAGCTTGCATTTCTGGAAGTTCTCTGTCA
>NW_006922637.1:181303-182470 GCF_000298275.1 Orycteropus afer afer
TGCTTACCTTGCTCCCGGAGACCCGGTCCCTCTCGGGAGGGTAACAAGGGAAAGTGTTCAGTGCAGATCAGTGAGTAAGCACAAGCTCACCCGTGCTTACCTTGCTCCCGGAGACCCGGTCCCTCTCGGGACCACTTCCCCACTTTGTACTAGAATATATATACCTATATATCTCTATCTCTATCTATCTATCAATCATCTATCTATCTATCATCTATTTATCTGTCTATGTTGTTGTGGTTGTTATGTGTCATTGCATTGTCTCTGACTCATAGTAACCCCATGTGCAACAAAACTAAACACTGCCCAGTCCTGTGCTAGCCTCATGATCCCTACTATACCTGCCCCACTGTGTCAATCCATCTTATTGAGGGACTTCTCCTCTTTCATTGACCCTCCACTTTACCAAGCATGAGATCCTTCTCCAGAGAGTGGTCCCTTCTGACAACATGACCAAAGGAGGTGAGATGAAGTTTGGCCATTCTCTCTTCCAAGGAGTATTCCGGCTAGTTCTTTTAGCCATCCACAGTACGTTCAGCATTCTTCACCAACACCACAACCCAAAATCATTAACTCTTCTTCCTTTTTCCTTATTCATTATCTGGCTCTCACAAGCATATGAGGCAATTGAAAATACCATGGTTGGGTTTAGGCTTAGGTGCTTCTTAGTCCTCAAGGAGATATTGTTGCTCTTCAGCACTTGAAAGAGGTCTTTGGCAACAGATTTGCCCAATGCAATACGTCATTTAATGTCTTGACTGCTGCTTCCATTGGTGTTGATTATAGAACCAAGTAATATGAAGTCTTTGACAACTTCAATCTATAATAATCTAAAATAAGGGAGACAAGTTTTTCTCCTTTAGCTGTTCCAAGCTACTCTGCCATATATATGTATGTATACATACACATTCGGTGGCACAGTGGGTAAAGTATTTGGCTGCTAACCACAAGTCAACAGTCAGCAATTCAAATTCAAATTCACCATCAGCTCTGTGGGAGAAAGATGAGGCTTCCATAAAGATTTATAGCCTTGAACACTCAATGGGGTGGTCCTATTGTGTTTTATAGGGTCACTATGATTCAGAATCCACTTGATGGCACCCCATGTGTTCAATTTTTTATATGTATATGTATATATATGTGTGTATATATATATATATATATATG
>NW_006922637.1:182570-183841 GCF_000298275.1 Orycteropus afer afer
AACCAATCAGCATTTTTCTTTGTAAGTTCCTGAATTTTCTGTACTAACATTCTGTAAAAAATTCCTCTCACCAGAGCACTTAGTTAATTCCATGAACTCTGCATTTTGTCTGATTTGAAATTTTTCCATCTCTCCTATAAAACTCATTACTTTGATTTTTAACAGAGGCTCCAGTTTGCTCTTTGACAATGATCACATTTATTCTATAGGTTGGGAAAATGAGTCACAGAGCTGGAGATTCAAACCCAAGCTGCCATACTCTAAATCTTGCATGGTTAGAAACAAAGTGATACTGCTTACTAGAAGATGTTCTAGTTTGCAAAGCAAAGAGTAAGGAAGCTGTCTTGGTGTTTAATAAAAATGTCCTAGTTCCAAGATAAATACGGTATACATATAGGATTAGGATCAAGTTCAGTTGTAAAGAACAGCAACAAAAAATAATAGTAACTTCAGAAAGAATTGGTTTTCTCCTGTAAAACACATCTAGATAAAGCATTCTGTGCCTGATAGTATAACTCCACAATTTATTATCAAGGACTCAGCTTTTTATAGTACCATGATCTGCCACAACTATATGATGACTCTCAACCTCAAGACTGAAGAGAGCTGCTCATTTTCCAACTGTTGTATTCTGTTCTAGGGAGCAAAATGGAAGAGTAAGGGAAGGAAGACACATCTCTTTTAAAGGAAGTTTCCTGAATTGACTGAACATTTCCACTGATATTTAACTAAAACCTGTTGCCATCAAGTTGATTCTCACTCATGGTGACCCATGTGTTAAAAAGTAGAACTATTCCATAAGTTTTTTTGGGGGGGAAATCTTTTCAGAAACAGATTTCTAGGTCTTTCCTTCATAGTACTACTCAAACCAAACCAAACTCACTGCTGTCCAGTCAGCACCGACTCATAGTGACCCCTCCTTGGGTTTCTAAGGCAGTATTGCTACAGAAGTAGATTGCCCAACCTTCTTTCTGAGGAGTGGCTTGGGGGTTTGAATTGCCAGACTTCTGGTTAGCAGTCAAATGCCTTAGGCACTACACCACCAGAGCTCCCATAGTACTGTTGGGTGAGTTCAAATCTCCAAACTTGAGGTTAGTTATTGTTGTTATATGCCATTGAGTTGGCTCTGACTCATAGCGACCCCTCCTTGGGTTTCCGAGGCAGTATCACTATTGAGTAGATTGCCCAACCTTCCTTCTGAGGAGTGGCTGGTGGGTTTGAACTGCCAGCCTTCTGGTTAGCAATCAAGTGCCTTAGACACTATGCTACCA
>NW_006922637.1:183941-185832 GCF_000298275.1 Orycteropus afer afer
TAAAATGTATATATTTTGATATATATATCTATGTATATATACATATAGATATATAGATACCTATGTATATGTACATATAGATAGATATCTATGTGTATATGTATATATATATATATATATTCTTGTTTCAGGTGTGGCATTATATTTTGTCCTATCACTGAGTCTTGCTTGTGGCTGGAAGTCTGTCAATTGGATTTTGGATTTTTAGCCTTTTGCTTTAGTTTATTCCTGAAAGAGTGAATAGTATTCCTTGCATTCAGACTTATAAGGAAGAACAAACAACATTCTGTATATGAAAGCATTTTCAACATTAAAATACTATAGAAATACAAGTTGTTTTTCTTTATCATCGTCATTGTCATTTTTGTTTTCATTATTGTTGTTATCTTGTTTTTATTTCTTTCATGGTGCACACAGGAGATTTAAAGCTGGTGGGCTCAGAGTTTTTAAATTTATTTTCTGTGATACCTAAGAACATATCAAGTAATTTGATAATAATAATCAGATCCACTCCTCAACGCCTCCGTTCATTCACTTTAGACTCTAATAACATAGGCTTTCTTTCTTCCTCCAAATTTGTGTGTGTGTGTCCTACACACTCTATCTCTGAAATAGAGTTCATAATAAAATATTAATTTACATTTTAAAAATTTGCGGTAAGAATGAAAGCAAAAGTGAATAGGTAGCATTTGACATATGTTCATTATGTGTCAGCTACTATACAATGAACTTTAATTTTCCTTTTCAATAATGATGCCAATTTTAATAGTGGTATACATTTCAAAGAAATTCTATATGTAATTTAAAAAATATATATGTTGTTTTGAGAAACCAAGAAAACTCATATAATAATTACTGAGAAAGTGTTATACCAAGCACTGACATAGATGCTAAATAGTTTTGCTGGTGAGAATTATATATTGTAAAATTATATATTGTGTAAGAATAAGTTAATGTTTATTGAAGGACTATTATATGCTTTCGAGACCTCCATTTGCTGACTTGGCACCACCCACTAAAATTGAAGAGAAACAACTGCAGACATCCATTAATCATCAGAACATGGAATGTACGAAGTATGAATCTAGGAAAATTGGAAGTTGTCAAAAATGAGATGGAACACATAAATATTGATATCCTCAGCATTAGTGAGCTGAAATGGCCTGGTTTTGGCCATTTTGAATCAGACAATCATGTGATCTACTATTCCGTGAATGACAGTTTGAAGAGGAATGGTGTGGCATTCATCATCACAAAGGATGTTTCAAGATCTGTCATGAAGTACAATGCTGTCAGTGAAAGGATAATATCCATATGCTTACAAGGAAGACCCATTAATATGACTATTTTTCAAATTCATGCCCCAACCACCAAAGCCAAAGGTGAGGAAATTGAAGAATTTTATCAACTTCAGCAGTCTGAAATTGACCGAACATGCAATCAGGATGTGTGAATTACCACTGGTGACTGGAATGCAAAAGTTGGAAACAAAGAAGAATCACTGGTAGTTGGACAATTTGGCCTTGGTGACAGAAATAATGATGAAATTTGCATGATAGAATTTTGCAAGACCAACGATGTGTTCATTGCAAACACCTTTTTTCAACAACAGAAATGGCAGCTCTACATGTGCACTTCATCACATGGAACACACAGGAATCAGATTGACTACATCTGTGGCAAGAGGCAGTTGAAAAGCTCAATATCGTCAGCCAAAACCATGCCAGGAGCTGATTGTGGAACAGACCATCAACTTCGCATATGCAAGTTCAACTTGAAGTTAAAGAAAATTAAAACAAGTCCAAGAGAGACAAAATATGATCTTGAATATATCCCTCCTGAATTTAGAGATCATCTAAAGAATAGATTTGATGCATTGAACACCAATGAC
>NW_006922637.1:185932-187579 GCF_000298275.1 Orycteropus afer afer
TTCCTTCTGAGGAGTGGCTGGTGGGTTTGAACTGCCAGCCTTCTGGTTAGCAATCAAGTGCCTTAGACACTATGCTACCAGAGCTCCTATTAGGTTAGTAGTCAAGTGAAAACCTTTGAGTTATCCAGGGACCTATACCTAGGAGTTAAGCAGACAGTCAAACCTAGTCATACAAGAAGCTGGATAATTGAATCTTATGTGTGTAGCAATGTCAACTAAAAATCAGGACATATTACTAATGAGGAGGAGGAGAAAGTACATGGAATTGTCAATCAGCAGTACCTGTTACTGAATATTAAAGAAACTCCTGATATTTTGAGAAAAGAAAAAAGTATGTGAACAAACCTTCTAATCCTTTCTTCATCTTAGTTTTGTGATTGGTCAATGTTGATGAAACATTTTGGAAAGAATATGTGATCAGGAAACAAGTGAGAAGAGAAATGCTATTAGTCTGAGACACATTGGTTATGAAAATAATATTCAAACTGTTTCACAGAGAGGCATGATGTTATAAAGCAATGGTGAGTGGAAAAGGAAATAATGAGCTAGGAGGAAACAATTGTTTTTATGAGCTCATTAATGTATAATGGATTCAGTTTGGAAGCAATTTTAAATTTAGGGTCCTTTTTTTTAATGCTATTAAAACTATGGGAGTTATTTATATTGGAAGAATACAGTAGAATCCAAGTTATAATACCCAAATCTATTGTGGGAATGGTGAATGTGGCACAGACTGTCTTTTTAAGAATTGAGTGTTCTCCAAAAAACAAGACACTGTGAATGTTTTCTATTTACTATTTAATTATTTGCACTTGGCACATTAGAGATATTTTTGCAGAATTATTCACTAAAAAATGAGAAACTAGTAAATTACCTCTTGCAAGTGTTAATTCTTTCAATAGGAATAGAAATTCTGAGAAGTGGATATGAACTTATTTGAACAGAATGTAGCTTAAATTGCTTTTTAAACATAAAAATAGAAATATCTTTTCTCCTAGTATCAAGATTTTATAAACAGCCAAGTCAAGCCTGAGGTTTCTCTTACTTAATTGCCTGGTCAATGATACAGAGACTATCTTCAAAATGACAAGCCTACATTTGTGTGAAAAGTTGTACAAAAGTAGAGTGGATGCTGGTGGGCAACACCAAGGTCTCTCCATATGGCCTTGGTAGAGTCAGCAATTTTGAGAAGGTGACATTGACCATATGACCGAAAATGCCACATCATAAGGTCAAGCAGGCCCAGCAGCTATGCATTCCAATATGGAAGCAGTACATTGGGGTCAGGCATGCAAGTGGCCAAATATATGATAAGTAGACCACCATGAACTTTCACTGTTGCACTGATACCTCCCCTTCAGCTCCTACTTGACTGAAAAGAAAATATTCTGAGAATGAGATGCATGTACTTGGTATGTGATTCCAAGTTACCAATGAATGCTGCTACAGTAATGTCCTCTTGGGTTGACCTTAAAAACCAGTGTAAGGGGGATTTTCCCAGTGGCAAAGTTTAAGGAAGTTCACATGTCACATGTGGCAAGAGTGAAGTGGCCTCAGGTAAGAACATACATGCAGTGGCTCATGGCATGGCAAGATGGTCTGGGATATCCAAAAGGAAAATAGAGAAGCTGGGACAAGAATGTCTGG
>NW_006922637.1:187919-190506 GCF_000298275.1 Orycteropus afer afer
AAACATAAAGCTGGTGGCTTTTCCTGACTCATGCAGCTGCAGGGGCTGAGGAGCTCAAGATTGGCAGGCAGTGTACTGGTTGTTGACTCCAATGAATGATGCATCCTAGTTCTCCAGGCTGAATGGTGGATTGTTCACTCACAGACAGTTGTATGCAGCACACTGAATCCTGATCCACAGAAGAATGTCTCTTTTCCCAGGATGTCCATAAATATAATGGAAGCAGACCACACCCCTAAGGAAACTCTCTTTCAGTGGATTGGCTGCTCAAAACATATTCATCTGATCCCATCATGGAAATAAGCACATCATAACTGCTTAAACCACACAGAATTGTGGTCCAGCCAAGTTGACACACAGCTCCAACTATCACAGTCCCCATCCCTGTACTGAAATAGTGGGCACGGTAAAGGAATCCCCATAATGACAGGGAGGGAGGCTAAGCATGAGCCAAATTGCATGGGCTCCCACTCAGCAAAGTGGACTTCACAACTGCTCTCATCAAATACAAAAACTGCTAGTAACACAGCCCAACGCAGCCCCTAAATTGTACCATCCCAGGAGGAAACTAACCAGCCACCTGTGGGGAACTCAGGCACATTGAACATCTTCCCACCCAGATATGGGAATAATTCATCCCATATGGAATCATACATATGCCAAGTTCAGATTCTCCTCTCCTAACTACAGGGACTTAGCAATATTAGTCATGGCTTGCAAAGTGTATGCTCAACTGATATGGGATAGAGCATAACATCACTGTGGATAAAAGGACATGCATTGCAGCAAAGGAAGTACCACAACTAAAACCAAACCCATTGCTGTTGAGTAGAGTTC
The DNA here is from genome assembly GCF_000298275.1 of Orycteropus afer afer. NCBI lineage: Eukaryota > Metazoa > Chordata > Mammalia > Tubulidentata > Orycteropodidae > Orycteropus > Orycteropus afer. Next base: position 188,757 of record NW_006922637.1, read on the forward strand.
AACTTGTAGAGGCCCTATAGGACAGAGCAGAACTCTCACAGCATTTCTAAGGCTGTAATCTTTATGGGAACAGACTACCACATCATATTTTTCCTGAGTAGTCATTGGTGACTTTGTACTTCAAATCATTCAATTAGCAGCTGAGCCCTTAACCACTATACCACTAAGGATCCTGTAGGAAGTGTAGCAATGGCATATCCTAGGGCACACATGAGAAGTTGCCACATGACCGAGTAGTGCAGTGCCTCTTGGGATTGTAGTGTGGTGCCATGTTAGAGATGATGTCCTACGTGTTTGTAGTTTCATCCTCCAGGACACAGCATGGACCCTAAATCAGTGACCATTTGGTACCAGGTGCCAAAGAGTAGACTACACAGGTCTGAGAAACAAGGGGTGGAGACATGTTTTTGTTTTTGTCACCACCCCCAATAGTCCACTTGGGGGAACTTGGGCCTCATGTTCCTGCAGCTTCAGCTTTATGGGTCTAGAGGCCCGGGTTCTAGACCTGAAACATGCCCACTGGGAGATGCAATGAATCTCCTAGGAAACATTGAGCTATAGCTGTTATTGGGTCACTTTAAGATCTTTAGCCAAGACCCTCTGTGGTCTCTCACTCTGGCTTGTGAATCATGCATTTTCCAGTCTGGGCATAGGAGCAGCACAGTTTCCATCCATGCGTGAGTGCAGGGAACTTAATTTTGACCCCTTTTCTGTTGGTTCTTTATCAAGCATCGAGTAGGTTGCTCTTGTACCTGCACTGAGGACCTTCCCTAAGAGTTTGAGGAGCACTCTATGCACTTCTCCAGGACTCTTTCCCTGCACAACACTCTCCCCACCACTTCTGTATCTGAGAACTCCAGAATCCTTAGTCCCCCTGGACTGCAGGCTCTGTCTCCTCAGCTAATGGGTCTTCTCAGCTCAGTGTGTCATCTGTAGCCTAGAAATTCACTCAAGGCAGCGAGTGAGGCTACTCTGGGCTTCGTCTGACTTGTGTTTCCCTCTCAGCATCATTGTTTTTCATTGCTTGATGGCCAATGTCTTTAGAAGCATTGTTTCCTACAGCTGTGTGTGTGGATAATATGTATAAATAACATGTATAACTGTGATATATATAATATACATAGACAACATATCATTGTTTTTGATATATTACTTATAAAAATACTTGCCTGCTAACCAGACGGCTGGAGGTTCAAACCCACCAGCCACTCCTCGGAAGGAAGGTTGGGCAATCCTACTTCCGTAGTGATACTGCCTCGGAAACCCAAGGAGGGGTCGCTATGAGTCGGGTTTGACTTGACGGCACATAACAACAACAACAACAACAACTTATAAAAATAATATGCATAGTTATTGTGCATATATATGTATCTATATTGTTGCCATTAGTTACCATCCAGTCAATTCCAGCTCATCCTACAGCATGAGTCAAACTGCCCTATAGTGTTTATTAGGCTAAAATAATCTTCACTGGAGCTGATCGCCAGGTCTTTTCTCCTATGAGGTAGTTGGTGGGTCCAAATCACTGATCATTCAGTTAGCAGCCAAATGCTTCAATCATTGCACCACTAGAGCTATACAGGTCAATGATTTGGACATATGTTGTTGTTGTTGTTGTTAAGTGCCGTTGAGTCGTTTCTGACTCATAGCGACCACATGCACAGCAGAACGAAACACTGCCCGATCCCGCGCCAGCCCCACAATCCCTGCTATACTTGAGCCATCATCGCAGCCACCATATCAATCCATC
>NW_006922637.1:196116-204957 GCF_000298275.1 Orycteropus afer afer
CTAAAAGAACTAACAGATCTGTCCTGGAGGAAGTGCACCCGAAATACTCCTTGGAAGCGAGAATGGCCAGACTTCATCTCACCTATTTTGGTCATGTTGTCAGAAGGACCATTCCCTGGAGAAGGATATTATGCTTGGTAGGGTGGAGGGTCGATGAAAGAGGCGGAGGCCTTCAACGAGATGGATTGACACCATGGCTGCAATGATGGGCTCAACTACAGCAGAGATCATGGAGCTGGCGTGAGATCAGGCAGTGCTTCATTCTGCTGCTCTGCATGGGGTCGCTATGAGTTGGAAATGACTCGACAGTGCCTAACAACAACAACAAATTATATGCTAGCACTGTTGTCTCATAGCATAGTGGTGAAAGCATTCGCTGCTAACCAAAAGGTCTGAGGTTCAAACTCACCAGCTGCTCCACAGGAGAAGGATGAGGTAGTCTACCTCATCAACATTTACAGCCTTGGGTACTGTATGGTACAGTTCTATTCTCACCTAAAGGGTTGCTATAAGTCAGATTCAACTCGATGGCAGTGTTTTTTTTTTTTCTTTAACATTATCTTAAGCAATTTCCAAATATTAGCAGTAAAATTATAAGGTTGGCAGTAGTATTATACGCACTTTGCAGATGAAGAAATCAAGGCATGGAAGTAGAAATTATCTGCCCAAGTTGATACATTTAAACAAACAAATAGAACGAAAGACCAAACCAGTTGCTGGCAAGTCACTTCTGACTCATGGCAAACCCCATGTCTTGCAGAGTAGAGGTGCTCCTGCAGGTTTCATGGCTGTCATCATTTGAAAACAGATCACCAGACCTTTCATCCCAGGCATCTCTGGGTGGGTTTGAATCACCAATATTGTCATCAGTAGTCAACCATTTAACCGTTTGGACCACCCAGCATACAGCCACTCTATTCTTGATGCGCCAAGCTAGGAACTATTTTTAAAAAGCTGAATATTGTATTTTGATTTCAGTTGGGATTAAATCCCACAGAAGCACTTCTTTGTTTTTTGAGCCATTTCTTTTTGCAGGCTCTTTAAATTAACACAATGTCTTGAATAAACTTTGTATTTGTAATCTGTATAGGAAAGCAGAGTTTTCTTAGTGCCAAAAACATTGTTATTCTGTAGTGTATTTATACTAAGAGACTTCCTCAATTGTATTGATTATAAAGGTCACTTAAAAGGTTCTCTTCTCAGTTTAGGAGCCTAAGATTTTGTAACACCATTTTCCTTAACATTGTTAGCCTCTGAAAGATTGTCAATTATACTTTATTTAAAATAGGACATTATGTTAAGAATGTTTTTTGAACACAAAATGGTACATTTTGAAATGCATATTGAGGTGTATGACAGGAATTTTACCAAAATTCATAGGTTTTAATTATTATATATATATTTTAAAAATATTATACCAAGAAATATATTTATGTATATTTATCACAGAACTTTGCAATCTGCAGGAGATTGTAATATATGTATCATAAAAGTAGCCACTCTAACCATTTAAATTTTTAATTTTTTTTTTATTTTGAGAGTTTGTTTTACATTCAACATTAAGTATACATTTAGTTTCACTCTCCATTTACCATGCCCAAACCTAACCTGGTCTCCTTCCTTCCCTGCTCAGTATCCCTCCCCCTGTGGCCCTCATGGTTATCCACTCCTGTGTGTCCTGCATTTCCTCCGAGTGAATGTTGCCCCTCTGGTGTTCCATGGTTGATTGCTCCAACAGATGCATTTTCACAGAGTATGTGGGTGCGTCACCCTGGGTTGAGTGGTCTGCATGTACATCTTGTTTACTACTGGGCTGAGAGCCAGCCCCGGGAGTGAGCTTTATTCCAGGCCCAAAATGTATTCCAGGATCATAGTACTGGGGTTCTCACCAGACCCATCCGACCAGTAATTCTGGTCATTATTGATTTTTTGGATTTTGTTCCATGTTTTCCCTCCCACTCTATCCAGGATCTCCAGAGTTGATCGCTTCCTGAGTGATTGGCATTGGTAGCCGGGCACCATCTAGTTCGTCTGGTCTCGAAGGCCATCGTGTCCTAGAGCTGATTGCTTCCTAATGCCCCTCCTTTTTTTTTTTTTTGCACTCTTCTTCATTTCTGACAATAGGTGACAATTAGCTGCATCTTAGATGGCCACTTGAAACCTTTTAAGACCTCAGTCACTACTCACCAATGTAGGATGAGGAACAAGGCTTTTGTGTATTTTGTTGTGCCAATTGAGTCTGGTGTCCCCTAGTACTATGGTCCTGAGATGGTAGATCTGTTGGAGCTCTCTCCCACAGTGTCTGGGTGTCTGTGAGGGATTACTTTATGTCTGTATTCTGTTGTTTCTGTAAGGATTGCAGGTATTCTGTATCACTGGTGTCTGTGCAAGATTAGGTTCAGCTGACTCTATCCTTGATCTACAGTATACTCCTGTTCACTGACCCCTGTCTGATAACCTCAAATATTTATGTGTTTATCTGTAGCCTGGTGTTTGGTGTTAAAGGTTTTATTATTATTATTTGTATTTATTTATTTATTTTAATTTTAACCATGAGAATGAGTGCAATTCCTAGCCAGAAGTGTGATGAGAGGCCATAATCTCAGGAGTTTCACCAGCCTCTATCAGACCAGTACACCTGGTCCTTTTTATTTTATTTTGTTCCACATTTTTCTCCTACTTAATCTGAGATCTCCAATTTTGTTCCCTTACCAAAAGGTTGGCAGTGGTAACCAGGCACTATCTACTTCTGGTCTAAGGGTCTTATAGGCTGAGGTTCTCATGGTCCATTAGTCCTTTGGACTAAATATTTCCATGTATTGTTGATTTTCTTCATTCTTCTTTCCTCCGGATAAGAAGAGTCCAATTGTTGGATCTTAGATGGGCACTCACAAGCTTTTAAGACCTTAATCACTACTTATCAAAGTAGAACGTGGAACAATATTTTTGTGTACTACCTTGTGCCAATTGGTCTTAATGTCCCCCATGAACATGGTCCCAAGCCCAGTGACTCATTCCCTCAAGGTGCTAAGTTGTGACTAAGAAGTTTTCTTAATTTTGTCTCCTATTGGCTCTATATGTTATATGGATATTTTTATAGCACAAAAAATATACATGTAGGAATATCATCTGCCCAACCTTTTTATGTCATTGTTAGGCACCATCAAGTTCACTCTGACTCATAGTGACCCAATGTACAACAGAATGAAACACTGTCTGGTCCTGTGCCCAAATCACAATACTTGCTTTGCCTGAGCCCATTGTTGCAGCCACTATGTCAATCCACTTTTTGAGGGCCTTCCACTTTTTTGCTAACCCTCCACTTTACCAAACATGATATCCTTCTCCAGGGAATTGTCCCTTCTGACAACATGACCAGAGTAGGTGAGATGAAGTCTGGCCTTTCTTGCTTCCAAGGAGTGTTCTGGCTGCGTGTCTTCCAGAAAAGATTTATTAGTTCTTCTGGCAGCCCATGGTACTTTGAGTATTCTTTGCCAACACTACAACTCAAAAACATCAACTCTTCTTTGGTCTTCCTCATTCATTGTTCAGCTTTCACATGCAATTGAAAATACCATGGTTTGGGTTAGGCTCACCTTAGTCTTCAAAGAGACATCTTTGCTCTTCATCACTCGAAAGAAGTCTTCTGCAACAGATTTGCCCAATGCAATACATAATCTGATTTCTTTGACCATTGCTTTGATTGGTGTTGATTGTGGAATTATTTGACAACTTCAGTCTGATTCTGCTTATTGATACGGTTGTGCTGATTTTTGGTTTCTTTATGTTGAAGTGTAATCCACACTGCAGATTGCAGTCTTTAATCTTCGTGAGTGCTTCAAGTCATTTTCACTTTCAGTAAGCAAGGTTTGTCATCTTCATATCACAGGTCGCTAATGAGTCTTCCTCCAATCTTGATGCCATGTTCTTCTTCATATAGTCTAGCCTATTGGATTATTTTCTCAGCATACAGATTGAATACGTATGGTGAAAGGATACAACCCTGACACACCTTCTTCCTGATTTTAAAACTATTTATGGTCATGGGTATATCCACTTTCTTCTACCCATACCTGATCTTACCTGATCTTCTTCCTGTCTACCTGTGTATCCACCCATTGATGAAGGTTTGTTGTTACTTATAGTGTGGTATTGTGTATGTTAATGGTAATATGTATGTATAGTATTTACTTTTATCATTCTAACCATTTTCAAGTATACAATTCAGTGACATTAATTGCATTTACAGTGGTGTGCAACCACCTCCACTATCCACTTTCAAAACATTTTATTCACTGACAACTGAAACTCCATATCCAGTAAACAATAACTCCCTGTTCCTCCCACACCACAGCCTCAGGTAACCACTGGTGTACTTTTGTCTCTATGCATTTGTCTATTCTGGATATGTCATATAAGTGAGATAATTTTGTGTCTGACATGTCACTTAGCATATTGTTTTTAAGGCTAACCTGTGTTGTAGTATGTATCAGAAATTCACTTCTCTTTATGACACAGTAATATTCCTTTGTATATACAGTAATTATTGATGAGGAAGAGCTTATTTCTGTCATTTTGCTATTTGTTTTTTATGCATCTTATACCTTCTTTGTCCCTCATTTCCTCCCATATTGCCTTCTTTTGTGTTTAGTCAATTTTTTGCAGTGAAACTTTTTGATTCTCTTCTCATGTTATTTTGTATAAAATTTTAAAATATTTTTCCTGTGGCTATCTAGGGTTTATACTTAACATTCTAAATTTATAATAATCTTGTTTGAATTGATACCAACTTAACTTCAATAAAATATAAGAATTCTATTATTATATAGCTATGCCCTCCTTTTATGTTGTTACTGTAAAACAAATAATGTCTTTATAAATTGTGTGCCCAATGACATAAATTTATGATTATTACTTGTTTAGTCCATTAGCCTTCTATATCATGGAGGACATAACAAGTAGAGTTGCAAAACACAAGTACACTATGTTGACATTTATATTTACCCATGAAATTTCCTTTACTGGAGATCTTTATTTCTTGATACAGCTTTGGGTTATTATTCAGTGCCCTATCATTTCAAACTGAAGGACTCCCTGTATCATTTTTTTTTTTTTCTTTTAGGATAGGGCTCAGCTGTTATTCATTTAATGTCTTAATCGTATTCTCATATTTTTATTGAAAATATATATATAACATAACATTTGTCAAATCAACATTTTTCAGGTGTACAATTTGGTGATACCATATACATGATTCATGGAGTGCAATCATTACTCATAATTATTGTCAAATTTACAATCAAAATAAACAGAAACTTGCTGTTTCTTAAACAGTGGCTCCTTTTCCCCTTCCTCCTGCCTGTGGTAACTGTTAGTAAACTTCGGTCTCTGTACATTTGTCTGTTGTTCTTATTTCATGTAAGTGAGACCAGTTGATATTTGTCCAGTTGTGACTGACTTGCTGCCCTCAGCATGTTTTCAAGGTTCATCCACGTTTCAGCATGTATCAGAACTTAATTTCTCCTTATGGCTGAGTAGTATTTCATTGTACGTATGTATGACATTCTGTTGATCCATTCATCTGTCGATGCATGTTGTTGTTGTTGTTGTTATGTGCTGTTGAGTAGGACCCGACTCATAGCAACCCCTCCTTGGGTTTCTGAAGCAGTTTCACTACGGAAGTAGATTGCTCCATCTTCCTTCCGAGGAGTGGCTGGTGGGTATGAACCACCAGCCTTCTGGTTAGCAGTCAAGTGCCTTAGGCACTACGCTACCAGAGCTCCTTAGGCTATTTCAGCATTTTGTATATTGGGGATAGTACTGCAGTGGATACTGGTGTCTGTCTGTGTTACTGCTTTCAAGTTGCTTGGGTGTACACCAAGGAATGGATTTGCTGGATCATGTGGTAGACCTATGTTTACTGTCTCGAGGAAACAGCAGAGTATTTTCAATTCTGTCTTCACTTTTGAAGGACAGCTTTCCAGGTACAGATCTCAATGGTGTCTGTTTTGTGATTCATGCTCATTTAGCTGCTGGCACTTCCGAATATGTCACACTTCTGAGGAGGTTGGTTCTGACAGTTTCTCTCTGTTCTTTCATGTTTCACCATAGATGTTAGCTGTTAAATGTCAGTTTACATAAAGTGATATTATTTTACAATATAATGTTTCAAGTTTGTTTTTTCCTTTTATATTGAGCTTATCATTCAGTATATTCATTCCAGCATGTTTATCAACAATATCATTAATATTACATGTAAGTAAAATCTTACTGAAGATAACTCAAAAATGGTTGCAGCAGTATATTGACAGAGAACTTCCAGAAATGCAAGCTGGATTCAGAAGAGGACCTGGAACGAGGGATATCATTGCTGATGTCAGATGGATCTTGGCTCAAAGCAAAGAATACCAGAAAGATGTTTACTTGTGCTTTATTGACTATGCAAAAGCATTTGATTGTGTGGATCACAAAAAATTGTGGATAACACTAAGAAGAATGGGCATTCCAGAACACTTAATTGTACTCACAAAGAACCTGCACATAGACTAGGATGCTGTCATTTGAACAGAACAAGGGGACACTGCATTGTTTAAAATCAAGAAGTTAAAATCAGGGTTGTATCCTTTCACCATACTTGTTCAACCGATATGCTGAGTAAATAATCAGAGAAGATGGACTATAAGAAGAACATGGCATCAGGATTGGAGGAAGAATCATTAACAACCTGAGACATGCTGATGACACAACTTTGCTGAAAGCGAAGACTTGAAGCACTTACTGATGAAGACTGAAGAACACAGTCTGCAGTATGGATTACCTCTCAATATAAAGAAAACAAAAATCCACACAACTGGACCAATAAGCAGCATCGTGATAAATGGAGAAAAGATTGAATTTGTCAGACTTCACATTGCTTAATTCTACAATTGATCCCAATGGAATCAGCAGTCAGGGTATCAGACGATGTGTAGCACTGGGCAAATCAGCTGCAAAGGACCTCTTTCAAGTACTGAAGAGCAAAGATATCTCCTCAAGGCCTGAGGTGCACCTGACACAAGCTATGGTGTTTTCAATCATCTCCTATGCATGTGAAAGCTGGACAATGAATAAGGAAGACCAAAGAAGAGTCGATGCCTTTGAGTTCTGGTGTTGGCAAAGAATGCTGTAAGTACCATGGACTGCTATAAGAACCAACAAATCTGTCCTGGAGGAAGTGCAGCCGAAATGTGCCTTAGAAGTGAGAATGGCCAAACTTCATCTCTCCTACTTTGGTCATATTGTCAGAAGGGACCATTCCCTGGAGAAAGATGTCCTACTTGGTAAGGTGGAGGGTCGATGAAAGAGGGGAAGGCACTCAATAAGATGGATTGACACCGTGGCAACAGCAATGGGCTCAAGTATAGCAAGGATCATGGAGTTGGCGTGGGACTAGGTGGTGTTTTGTTCTGCTGTGCATAGGGTCTCTATGAGACAGAGACAACTTGATGGCACCTAACAACAACAACAACAAAGAAAATTTTAGTTACCTAAGATGGGGCAATCTACTTCTGTAGTGATACTGCCTCGGAAACCCAAGGAGGGGTCACTATGGGTTGGGTCCGACTCGATGGCACATACCAACCAACCAACCAATTGAATATAGCAATTAAATTTATTTTAATAAAATGACATCTCTTGATTATTTCAGGCTTGGAGTTGAAGATACCATTGTGTACATCAAAGTGCACCAAAGGAAGTATACAGAGTATTAACAGTGAGTTAGTATCAGACTTTAAATTGTAATTTCTCTCCCTTCAAGTACTTAACTTTTACAGCACATTACCTTATTTTATGGAAATTGAAGAAGTTAAGGAGTGCTATCTATTTCCATTATGTGAGATAATGTGCCTTAAAATGATAGTCAAATAGTTTTTGATAGTATGATTTTTTTTCCTTTTTTTTTTTATGGCATGTTGTTTACAACCCCCTTTGCAGACTTTAAATGGGATTTGGTTCCCTACTAATTTTATCCTTTTCAATTGGAACACAGTAGCTTTTCCCCACCCTGTGTTTCTAATGGAGCTTGAAATTAACATAGAGCTTTTGTTGCAATTTACTTTTTATTATTGTGCTGAAAATTGGAAAATGTTCATAGGGTTTCAGTAAACATTGTTTAGTGTTTAAGTATGTCAACCCAATAAAAGAATTTTTATAAATACTAAACACTGTTGACAGTTTGTGACTTTTGTTTTTATCAAATTAATGTAACTAATTTCCTCATCAATCAAATGGAAATGACAGCCAGAAAGATATGAATAGCTAGGTCATTTTGACTAATCATTGGGTGAATTCTTTCTCATGAAAATGCAGAACTTGGCTTCCCTTAAATTAGAAGGGAAATTATCCCGTTTGTATTCCTCTAGTCTGTTATTCTACCTAAATGGGGCAGATTTTTAACATTAACCTTCAGAAACCATTTCTCTCCACTGACTGTGTTGAGGCTGCTGTCTGTTGGATTTTGATTAGCGTATACATAGTCTGTGCAGAGAATAGGAAACTTGGTCATCCTGATGTCTACTTGATTCTAAGCCTACCCTGTCTTCCTTGACTTTCACTTCTATTAACCTCCTAATCCTTCAGTTTCTTCAACTGCCCCACCTACAAAGGGAGATAAAACACACTTTCTAGTATGGAGATGGTGGTTTATTCTTGCGAAAGTGTTATTACATCCTCTGGCAGCAGTGCCTAAGGCATTTGACTGCTACCTAGAAGGCTGGCGCTTCAAACCCACCAGCCACTCCTTGGAAGGAAGATTGGGCAATCTACTTCTGTAGTGATAATGCCTCAGAAACACAAGGAGGG
>NW_006922637.1:231287-232316 GCF_000298275.1 Orycteropus afer afer
AGCAGACTTGAGCTGTTGTGACAGAAAAAGTGTCACCACAAAGCCTAAAATACTGACTTTCTGGCCTTTTACTGAAAAACTTTGCCTAGTCCTCTCCCAAATCATAATATATTACAGCAAAAACAACTATGGATGAATTATAATGCTGTGGTGTATCTATCAAAAATTTTGCCAGTATAATTGCATTTTGATTTTATATTGGTTTCTAAACTTTGCATTTTGACTGCAGGCTAAACATTTATCTCTAGGTGACACATCGTTTGTCTTCCATTTATTTTTTTTTAGAAAGTGTCCTTTGCTTATGAAATTCTTTAGACTATGGTTATGCAGAATGGAATTATAGTATAAAAAATACATAGCACGTGTTGCATTATGCTGTCTCATTGCCTTTCTTTATGTACTGTGGGCTTGTAATTTTGTCTCAGATGCACCTTGTGAATAATTTCCTACATAAGACAATGATATGCAGAACTTCCCTAAAATAATAAACTATGTACTCTTTAAAATTTCTTACTGCTTCTGGAAACAGGTCTTGAAAAAGACAGAAAAGTTAGTGAATGCATACTAACTTCAGTTTGCCATCATTAGTGGGATGCTCTTATGGATCTGTGCTCCATGAGGAGAGTTCCAGTGCCTGGACCAGATGGGCTCCAGTTGACTCACACTCATGATGACTCCAACTTGTGAAGATCCCTGTGTATCAGAGTAGTACGGTGTTCCGTGGGGTTATCAGTGGTTGATTTCTTAGAAGTGAATCTCCAAACATTTCTTCTGAGATGCTCCTTGGGTGGCTCTAACCTCCAACCTTTCTGTTAGCTGCTGAGCATGTCAACCTTTTGCACCAGGTGGGGACTCTACTTATTGGGAGAAGAGCCTGAAACACTGTGATACAAGATGCTACGATGTGTTCTTACTGGACCTCAAAGGTCAAAAAGAGACTTCCATGGGAAAATGAAAATTGATTTTGTAGAATCGTTAGAGGATGTAACAAGCTGACTACAAGCATACCTCAGAGGTACTGTGAGTTCT
>NW_006922637.1:233699-235041 GCF_000298275.1 Orycteropus afer afer
CACAGTATCTGCAAAGTAACACAGGAAAGTGCAATAAAATGGGGTATACCTGTGTTTGTAAACATGCAATTGCATGGTTTGAATATTTAAATGACTGACAAGATTTTTCTGAGAAGAGAAAGAAAAACAAAAGAAGTACAGTAAGTGAGGAGAAAATCTTAGAAAATTGGAACATGTTATATACAACTTGTGGTAGTGAAGGCTGTGTGTCAACTTGGGCTGGGCTGCTGGATGCAGGATTCCCCATGAAGAGACTGGAAACCAACTCCATGGGGAATCCACTGGAGCAGAAGAATAGCTGCCTTAGGGATGTGGTCTGCTTCCCGTATATAAGGAGACAGCTTTGAGAAAGGTCTCTGAGCTCTCTGGAAGGCTTGGACCTTGAATGTAGTTGATCCCTCATTCAGCAACTTGCCATGTTGTCTGCCGATCTTGGGACTGCTTACCTAGTGGCTGGGCATGTTGCTTAATAACCTTGGGACTGTGCCATTTTACTTGTCAACCTTGGGTTTGTCAGCCTCAGCAGCCACAGCTGCTGGAGTTAAGAGAAGCCTCTAGTTTCAATGGTCTGGGAGCAAGGGGCAGAGCTGAAGCCCAAGGTCAAGAGGCCTTCATCTGGCCCCTACAGCTGGCACTTTGAACTTGGACTTCCAGATTCATAAACTTTAAGAGAATAAATCCTTGTTTGTTAAAACCATACATTTGTGATATGTCTTTATAGCAGCAATAAAAGGAACTCTGGAGGCATAGTGTCTAAGGCATTTGACTGCTAACCAGAAGGCTGGTGGTTCAAACCCACCAGGCACTCCTCAGAAGGAAGACTGGACAATCTACTTGCATACAGATACTGCCTGAGAAACCCAAGGAGGGGTTGTTATGAGTTGGAACCTACTTGATGGCAGTGAGTTGGGAGTTTAGAGGTAACTAAACTAAGTAAACGAGTAACACAAGTAAACGAGACTAGGAAACGGGGCTGTTTGGGGAGACATGAGAAAATGTGATAGCGGCCCCAGGATGGAGTCTGCCAGTGCACCAGGTGAGGAATGTCCCAGTCACTGTGTAGGAAGCGAGAAACAAGGATGAATGTGTGGCCATCTCTGAACTGATACAGAGATGAGGAAGAGGAGGAACAGATGTTTATCTTTCTTGTGGGGCTGCAGTGAAAATATCTTTATGTTACATCATATTTAGGATTTCTAGGCCAATTTTACTGGGATTTTGGTTAACAAACAAGCCCTGTATGTCAAAGGGTGACTAGATGTCCAAGGGGACACTGAAGAGATTTGCCTTCCTGGAGGGATGTGTTGTTGTATATGAAGAGGGGCTGAAATCTAGAGCTATG
>NW_006922637.1:235841-236901 GCF_000298275.1 Orycteropus afer afer
GCAGTAGAAAAGGTTTGGTTAAGGATGAATGCACACACATGTATATAGATTTGGAAAATGTTACTACCAACAATCAGTCTGTAGTCACTAAATCATAATAAAATGCACATGCTCATGGCAATATGCAGATGCCACAACCTTGCTTGTTGAAAGTGAAAAAGGTGTGAAACACTTACTGATGAAGGTCAAATGCTACAGTCTTCAATATGGGTTACATCTGAACATAAAGAAAGCAAATAATCATCATAACTGGTCCACTAAATAGTACATGATGGATGGCAAGAAATTAAAGTAGTCTAGGATTTCATTCTATTTGGATCAAGAATCAATGCCCATGGAAGCAACAGTTAAGAAATCAAGTGATGCATTACATTAAGAAAATCTACTTAAGACCTTTTATAAAAGTTAAAAAGCAAATATGTCACTTTGATGACTAAGGTGTGTGCAATTGAAGCTGTGACCTTTATCAATCAGCTCATATGCTTGTGAGGCTGGACAGTGAAAAAAGATGGCAGGATTAACCCATTTGCACTGTGGAGTTGGTGACGACTATTGATATACCATGAATCGCAAGAAGAAACAAATCCATTTTGGCAGAAGTCCAGCTAGAATCTTCCTTGGACGCAAGGGTGGCAAGGAAGACTTTGTGTGCCTGCTTTGCATACATCATCAGGACAGACTGATTGCAGGAGAAAGAAATCATGTTTTGTAAAGTAGAGGGCCAACGAATGAGCAAATCCTCCCACAGATGGATAGGCACAGTGAACAGTGAGCTCTCAGAGCAATGATCATGTGGATGGCACAGGACTGGGCACCGTTTCATTCTGAATCTCCATAAGGCAGATGCTGCAAAAGGAAAGTGAATTGGGGCTGACTAGAGGGCGACCAACAGTGTCTCATGGTGATCACTAATTTCTTCTTCAGGTTTTTGTATCCTCAGTTTAACAATTCTTTCTAGGTTATATCAGGGAGCTCTGGTAGCATAGTGGCTAAGACACTTGCCTGCTAACCAGACGGCTGGCGGTTCAAACCCACCAGCCACTCCTCGGAAGGAAGGTTG
>NW_006922637.1:238146-239969 GCF_000298275.1 Orycteropus afer afer
CCAGGGGTCTTTCTGAAGTTATCATTCCCCTACAACAGATTGTGGCAGAATGATAATTTAGAAAAGTTCTCTTGTGATCATCTTTTAGGAGTAACATTTTTATTTTCATTAGGATGATTACTAATTTCTTTTGAAGAGCTTGCATTAATTTTATAATTATACTCTACAAGGCTACATAACAATTACTCTAAGCGAGTCTTCCTTTTGATTTCTATGTTAGACTTTTTTCTTTCTGTTTAGGACAAATTCATTCTTTTCATTAAACTTGAGCGTAGAGACATTCCAAATCTCCCTCTTTCTTGCAGAAGGAGAAGCTGGCAATTTATAAGGTATATCATAGTGATGACTTTCATAATCAATGAACTCAGCTTTACAAAATGTAGCCTAAAAAGTTCCTTAACAAACCGTAATTCTCTTATAGGCATTTAGTTCTTTGGTTCCTTCCTCCCTTAGTTCCCTACAGTCTAACACCTATTAGGGACATAGTTTTGGAAAATATGTCTTGGTCTCAAAAAGCTTTTATCTAACTCTTACCTTGCTTTCTGTTTTTGTGTGTTTGTTGTTTTCAGGATTGGGACTGATTTACTCTGTTCTCATTATACGGGCAGTGTTCAATCTCTTAGTGCCATTTTTAGTGACCACATTCCAAAGCCAGAGCTCACTGGAACTAACTTCCTGATGACTTTGGTTGTAGGGAATTACTTTCATCTAAAACCCCTTAAAACTAATTGTCATTGTATCTTGGAGGTTTGGCTATATTTTGGGCTTTCTGGTCACCTGCTTTTCCTTGTAAGCTCTGTAGAGGATTTTCACTAATTTAATAACCAACATTTTAGGTTTACTCTTTAATCATTTCCATTTCCATTCTGTATTAAATATCCCCAGGTTTAAGTCTCACCTACCCTAAGCCCTGTTAGCTGAACAATGGTATTATCTGGTCATTTCTGACTCCAAAAATATTTATCCAGCTACAAAATGGCTTCAGTCTGACTTTGAATTTCCTAAAACTCTTTGTTATTTTTTCTTCTTGAGAGCTGAATCTATTGCTTCTGTACTTTAACATTTTGCTACTGCAATACAAAAACATTGTTGCTTCACTTTAAACTCTCCATTCAATTGCTAATACAGTAATATTCAATAGAGCATTCTATATACTGAAAACATTTTTTCAATTCCACAATGAAATGGCGTTCTTCACACCAGGCATTGGTGACATTCTTTACTATGAAAATTAACTGAGTTCTGGCTATTAACTTTTTCTTATTGAAATTCTCAAGTGAAGGTTATCTCTTCTTAAAAGCCTATGAAGTAATAACCCCAAAAGTTGTGGATTTAGTAGAAAAGTTAGTAAAACTCTGTAGAAACAAGATGATAGCTGTGGTTTTTCCCTGCCAAGCATACCTAAGGCATTTGACTGCTAACCAGAAGGCTGGGAGTTCAAACCCACCAGCCACTCCTAGGAAGGAAGGTTTGGCAATCTACTTCGTTGTGATACTGCTTCAGAAATCAAAGGAGGGGTCGCTATGAGTGGGATTTGACTCCGTGGCAGTGTGTTTGGTTTATACCATATTTAGAAGTTTATAAAGATAAGTCTCTATCTTTTCAATGCTGAATGTTGACTTTCAGAAAAAATTACCCCCATCTAACTCTCCAAATATTTTCTTTGATTGTGTCACACAATTTATTGGTGTAAGACTCATGGGAGCTCTGGTAGCATAGTGGCTAAGACACTTGCCTGCTAACCAGACGGCTGGCCGTTCAAACCCACCAGCCACTCCTCGGAAGGAAGGTTGGGCAATCCTACTTCCGTAGTGATACTGCCT
>NW_006922637.1:240429-267393 GCF_000298275.1 Orycteropus afer afer
AGGAAGATGGGCAATCTACTTCCATAGTGATACTGCTTCGGAAACCCAAGGAGGGGTCTCTATGAGTTGGGTCCTACTCGACGGCACACAACAACAACAACAAGGTCATTTGAAAGATGACTTACTGCACAGCTAGTTCTTTATACACCATCCACTGATATTACTGCAATATGTGATGCAGTTTGTATGTTCAATATATGTCTTTGCTAAGTAGGATGTTTTCCCAAGGATGTTTTTGAGGATGATTGTAACCTAGAAGTTTTCTCCTACTTGTTAACATTGTTGGTATGGCTTCCAAAGACAGTTTTAATCTATAAATCAGTTATTGTTGAATGTAAATTACAAATCAGGTTGTTTATAGTCAATTATAAAGCAGATAAGATGTCTATGAATGCTAATGTGGTATTTTTTAAGTAGCTCATATTTGGATGCAATGAAACCTGTGTAATTTAACGCCTTTAGGCATCCATGCACATGTTTTATTGTAGATCAGTTCAGAATGTCTTAGCACAGGAATCTCTGTAATTATAAATCTTGTTAAAATCCATGACCAAACGAATCTGAAATACACACTTTCATTTATTTCCATGTGAAGGAAACAATTGTTCTTTATCTACTGACAAAGGAAATGATTTTCTAAGTGTGTTAATGGTTTTGTCAAATGATATAGGAAACTACAGGAGATTATGGATGCAAATAAATTGCTTTCTTAAGCTGCCTATTTGTTTACTTTCATAAGTCAATTTCAGAATTTTAAAATAGAAAAATTGGAATGTTTTTCCCTGTTTTTGATGGGTTGCTTTGGGTTTTCTTCTAATGCTCACCTAGCTTGAAAACTAGGTTCTCCTGAACTTAATCATGATGAAGCACTTATTGACCTACAGTTTTTTTTTTTTGTTTGTTTGTTTGTTTGTTTGTTTTTTGGGGGGGATTGAGGGGAAAGGGAAGCTTGGTTTACTTCTTTCTTTTTAATATAAATGGGACATTTCCTTATGATATCCCCAGGCCCAGGTTCCATGCCTGGGACCTGAATGAAAAAAAATTAAAAATCCACTGCCATTGAATTGATTCTGACTCATACTGACCCCTATTAGGTTTCTAAGGCTATAAATCTTTATGGAAACAGACTGCCCAATCTTTCTTCCATGGAATGGCTGGTAGGTTCAAACCTATGACCTTCTGGTTAGCAGCCATATGCCTTCACCAAAGCACCACCAGAGCTCCTTAAGCCTAGAACCTCATAGGTTTTAAATAAATTCAATAGAATAGGATGAGCATCATTTATTCCAGAAATAATACTTCCAAGGAACTGCTTTCGGTTGATTTTATTAGCTGTATGTGGCACAATGTTTCCCTATATTAATAGACAGCCTACACATGTGTTTAAATTTACCTATATTTGCTAATCCATGTAATTGATGGGTACACTTGAATGACTTGTTTAGAAGCAGTTCTGGTTCCCTAGTGCTATTCTAACAGAAGATACATCAAAAACAGGATGCTTTAACAAACAGGAATTTGTTCTCTTATAGTTGGAAGGCTTTAAGTCCAAGTTCAAAGTGCCAGGCTCTAGGGGCTGGGTGAAAGCCCTTCAAACTTGGGCTTCACCTCCACCTCTTGCTCCCAGCCTCCTGAAAGCAGAGGCTTTTCTTCAGTCAGACAGCTGCTGGCTGCTGAGACTGACAAGCCCAAGGTTGGCAGGTAAAAAGGCACAGTCCTGATGTTACTAAACCACACAGCAGGCCACTAATTCAAGTCCATTGAAAGTTCCAAGGTCAGCAGAGCATGGCAGGCTGCTGAACAATGACACGGCTACATGCAGGGTTCAAGTGTCCCATAAGCTAGAGACCATTCCCAAAGCTGTTGCTTATATATGGGAAGCAATCACATCCCTAAAGCAGCTAGCTACTCAGCTATTCTCACAATGGAGTTGATTGCCAATCTCATCCTAGGGAATAACTACCACCCACTGTCCAGCCACTCAACCAGGCCCAATCAAGTTGACATACAATTTTAACTACCACAGAAGCTAACAGTACAATGAGAAATTTCACTCAGAAAAAAAAAAAAAAAAAACTTTCATTGTAATTTGGTAATTGTACAGTAGATTTTGCTAATAAAAAGCTCAGTAGATTTTGCACAAAATACCAGAGTATGTGTTATTGTTCAGAAGGAAGGTTGGGCAATCTACTTCTATAGTGATACAGACTTGGAAACCCAAGGAGGGGTCGCTATGAGTCGGGTCCAACTTGACGGTACTTAACAACAACAACATGCGCTGTTGTGAAGGCCAGCACAGAAAAGTATCTATTTCAAGATGACCTTGAACTTCTCATACTGGAAATAGTTAACACTGGAGGGAAAGAAAAAAAAAAGGAGAGAAAACAACATAAGAAGCATCATATGAGATGTGATTCAAGTGCATCCAAAACAGGTGTAGCTATTCTTTTTTTTTTTTTTTTTTAATTTAAAACATTCAGAATTTAAAAAGCAATGTAAGGTTAAATGAGTAGTAACTGCTTTATTTTGTTTTTATTCTTCCTGGCTTAAAATATTCTAGAAAGATTAGGGGGAAAATATGCATTGAACCTCAGTTTCCTAAATATTTGAAAACCATATTAAATGAAACTTGTTTTGCTGAAACTGTACACCTTGGATCACAGAAATCATACAGTTGGAGCTTGTTGTTTTTATATGCCTTTGAGTTGATTCCAACTCATAGTGGCCTATGAGTAGGGATTCTGCTCATGTGATAGACTAGAACAGCCTCAGAAACTTTTCTTAGCTGTAGTATTTATGGGACCAGATCTTCAGGTCTTGCTCCCATGGAGTCACTGGGTAGGTTTGAACCACCAAACTTTTGGTTAGCTGCTGAATGCTTAATTGTCACACCACCAGAGCTCCTCTTGGAGCATGTTATTGTCATGTTGCTAGATGCCATCAAGTCATTTTCAATTCATAGTGACCCGATGTATAACAGAATGAAGCGTCGCCCATTCCTACACCTTCCGCACAATTGTTGCTACGCTTGAGCCCGTCGTCACAGCCACTCCATCTCATTAAGTGTCGTCCCCTTTTCTTGAAAACTCTCTACTTTACCTAATATGATATCCTTCTCCAGGGACTAATCCCTTCTGACAATATAACCAAAACATGAGCAACAAAGTCTGAACTTTCTCCCTTCTATGGAGTATTCCATCTGTATTTCTTCCAAGATAGATTTGTTCATTCTTCTAGCAATCCATGGTATATTCAATATTCTTTGCCAACACCACAATTCAAATGCATCAATTCGTCTACAGCTTTTCTTAGAGTCCAGCTCTCATATGCATATGTTGTTGTTGTGTGCCATGGAGTTGGACCCAAGTCATAGTGACCCCTTCTTGGGTTTCCGAGGCAGTATCACTACAGAAGTAGATTGCCCACCCTTCCTTCTGGGGAGTGGCTGGTGGGTTTGAACCTCCAGCCTTCGGGTTAGCAGTCAAGTGCCTTAGGCACTAGCCTACCAGAGCTCCTACACATACATGTGAAGCTATTGTCTTTTGCAGACAATTTGCCCAACACAGTATGTCTGTTTTTGTGCCTTTGGCTTTCATGGGCGTTGATTGTGGATCCAAGTAAAAGGAAACCCTCAACTTCAATCTTTCCTCCACTTATCATGATGTTGCTTACTGGTCCAGTTGTGAAGATTTTTGTTTTCTTTATGTTGAGGTGTAATCTGTATCAAAGGCTATAGTCTCTGATCTTCACCAGTAAGTGCTTCAAGTATTCTTCATTTTCAGTAAGGAAGGTTGTGTCATCTGCACAGCTCAGATTGTTAATGAGTCTTCCTGCAATCTTGGATGCAGCATTCTTCTTCATATAGTCCAGCTTCTCTGCTATATTAGTTGCTCAGCATGGAGCACAGAGGAACCAAAATCCAAAGATATGTATTTGGAAATTTCCAGAGTAACAGAGACCAAAATGTAGGATACTCAGCTTAGGATCATCATCTTTTTAACTAGGGTCTTGCAATGTTTGTTCCTTTCTTTCTTTCATCTCTTTGTTGAATAAGGTGATGGTTTTATATGCTAGGTTTCTTTCTGAATCATCAATAGGCCACAAAACCTTTAAGTTTTGTCAATGACACATCAGAGTTTTTAGGACCCACTGTGAGGAGGAAAAAAAAAAGTGTTTTCAAGGATTTTTGAGGAATATAAAAAAAGGTGCTTGTGGAATTCTTGCCTTTGAACTTTTCATAATTTAGTAAAGAAGACAGAAGTGATTCAGATGACAGTATGGGGAGAAACTTAGGAATTCAATGATGTTATTCTCAAGTTCTCGAAAACCCTCCTTGTGTTGGATAAAGACCCATAAAGCCAACAGTACTCTGCTGTTTATTTACAAAAATTATAGAATCATCTCCAGGGTGAATCTTTATGTCACAAAGCTTTTTGCAAAGAGTCAACAAAACAAAAATACTTTAAGTTTGATCCTAATCTAGTGCAGTCTGTCACCAAGTTCCTCCTTTGTGCTCCACAGATCCATATCCTGGGCTCTAAGTCCCAGAAAAAGTACTGTTTCCACCTGTAATTGTTTTGTGGAAAACAAAAATTCATTTTAAAACATATGTCAAGAGCTGAGGCTAAACGCTTTTTTCCCCCTAACTTTCAGCTCAAATTAAAATGACTTCGAATGTAATAAAAGCTCCTTTAATACCATGTATTTCTATGCATGACTTTGAAGCCATATTCAAGTAATGAATAAACATTAAGGAACACAGAGAATAAAGGAATCGAGAGTGTGGAGCAGTAGCAATATCATTATGCTCTAGTTTCAATCTCTGGGAAAACATATAAAGTTCAGTTACAAGTCATTTAGAATATTTAAATATAAGTTCCATAATTTATCTTTGGAATTTGAAAAATAGAACATGCAATATTCTGTTCATTCTGGCTATTGCATACCTTTACCCATAAATCTATTTGCAATGCAGTAAGATCAATTAGGAACAAATAAAGGTTATCATCGAACAACTCCACCAACATATTTTGAATTTTAATTGGGCTGAAGAATAAAATTACTTCAGGTAGTCAGATGTCCAGAATATGCACATTTATATTTCTTTTTCTTTCATTGCCAGCTGTGTTATGTCTTCAATTTATGGTTCAACTTTTACAGTCATGTTTTTTCCATAAGACTAGGTGGACTGAAAAAAAATGCATAAAGAACAAAGTCAGTGATTTATAGAGGAACAAAAAGATGATGTTTATTTTTGGCATTGCCTTTCCTTTGAAGTTTCAGGTTGTCGGATCAGACCTTTATTTTCATGCCATATGTGATGGTTACTTTTTGAAATGTTCTGAGTAGATCAAATGTTGTTGTTGTTGTTATGTGCCGTCGAGTCGGCCCCGACTCATAGCGACCCCTCCTTGGGTTTCCGAGGCAGTATCACTACGGAAGTAGGACTGCCCAACCTTCCTTCCGAGGAGTGGCTGGTGGGTTTGAACCGCCAGCCGTCTGGTTAGCAGGCAAGTGTCTTAGCCACTATGCTACCAGAGCTCCCGAGTAGATCAAATAGTCCCTCCCTATAGGGATTTCAGAAATGGAGCTGGATACCAGGTATGTCAGGGAATCTGAGTTACATGTTACTTTTATACACCTTATGGGTTATCTCAGCTTGATCTGTATATTTGTTCATTCAACCACTGCTTATTGAATATCCAATTGGTGGTAGGAACAAATCAATAGTGGGCTCTCTTTTTATGTTGCTTGTGTCCCCTAAGAAAGAGAAGATGGTACAGCAATAAATATAATGTAGCCAAAAGGGGATCCGGGCCAGAAACAACAAATGCTCCTTTTATTTAACCATCGTATGAGAATGCTAGATTCAGCCTTTGAGGGAACAAGTAATTCTATAAATTGCATACACTCATTTTTGTTGATATGCTATTGGGCAAAAATAATTCTTCTTCTCCTTCTACACTAAATTTCTCCCATTTTCCACATAAACCAATTATATAAATGGTGTGGAATATTTGACTAGAAAAATCAGAAGTTGCTATTCAAACTAGTTGAATTTTTTCTAGCAGCATACTTGATAAAAGGTGCAATGGACCCGTGGACTCATTTATGTTGTTTGCTATCCTCCTCCTTCATGCCCCCTCCACACTCTCCTCCACCTCCTTCTCTCTCTTCCTCTTGCGTTCTCTTTTGCTCTGATACTCACTTCATCCCTATTCCAGAATCTACCCTTGTTCATCTCTGCATATTGGTTATTATTATTTTTTTAAATGATTCCTTTTCTTTTTGTTGTTGTTGTTGAGAACATAAACCAGCACAACGATGTGATGTCTGCGAGTCCACTTCCGTGACAGGGATGGCATTCTTTTTATTGTGCAACTATTATCACCCTCCTTTTCTAAGTTGTTCCTCCCTCAATAACATAAACTCACCGCCCCTTAAATTTCTTATCTATTCTTTCAAGACACTGTTGTCAGTTTGATCCCACACAGATAGATCTTCAAAGAGCACAGGGTCAGGGCAGACTTTCTTTCCTGGTTAAGCTAACCTGTTGTTTGGTTTTAGAAGCCTTCAGGGAATATTTTTGGTTTAAGGAGCATTTGTTGTTTCTGGCCCGGATCCCCTTTTGGCTACATTATATTTATTGCTGTACATCTTCTCTTTCTTAGGGGACATAAGCAACATAAAGAGAGAGCCCACTATTGATTTGTTCCTACCACCAATTGGATATTCAATAATATCCAATATTTGTGAAAAATAAAAATTGTACATGTCTGTTAATAACTCTATTTCTTCTTCTCTAAAGAAGAAACCATTTTCAGCCATTTTCTGGCTGAAAATGAATAAATTAAGAAACTTTTCTTGTGATTTAGAATTGGATTCTCTAAAAGGTCAGAGATAACTGTCTTAATGACTTAAGACAGATGAAATAGAAGTAGCAGCTCACATACCAACCCTGGCAATAGCTAACTTTCATGAAGGACAGTGCTGGGGAGACCTTTATGGTATATTTAGCAGGAAATAGTGCTATGATCCACCAGTGGTGTCTGCCATGCTAGCCAAAGCCTGGCAAAGGGGAACAGGCTGAGAGGGCGGACAGATGAAACATCCTCAGTTTCCTGGTTGTGTTCCCAGAATATATGCCTCATTAAATGAAGAAGGAATGAAGGAAGATACTTTAGCTACTCACGTTGATCGAACATAATAAAATCCAGTTTTTTATCCCAAACTTGACATTCACTAGTGTCTAACTGAGATAACTGACAAGATTTATAGTTCTGCCCATTTTTATTATAGCAATACTCAACATTTTCTTTAGTTATTATTTTGTACCTGCATCAAAAGAAATTATAATTCTTGCTCACAAAAATTTCCCTTCATTACTTCAAGTTTCAGAGATGAATATGTATCTGTGTGTATATTTGTGTGTGTCAAAATAAGGTTTGAATTTGATTTCTAATTTTCTTAACCCCTGTGAGCACAACTTAAATTCAATAATACTCAGCAGGCATGCCAAGAAATCCTTCATTTTCCTTGCACAGTTTGGTGTTGAATCAAGAGCTTCTCTCTCCTCTTATGGCATTATGCAGATCAAAAACTGTACTGAGAGTGTTATATGGCAACCCTGTGAAATAAAGATTTTGAGACACAGTGGGTAATAGGGGCTCCTCAGTCAGAAAGGAGAGAAATGTTCATCATGAGTGAGATGATAAGAAACTTGGGGAGCAGTGAGGTGGATCAGAAAATGGGGTGCAAAGGTGTGAAGAAAACTCCTGTAATGAAGGGGTATTTCCCTGACTTGTTACCTTGCAATGGATGTTCATGTGTTACTGTCATTATCATAGTGGAAGGAGGATTTACTAATTTTATTAAATTAGTGGAGGTTCTTGCTTTACATGGACCAAGACACAGTTGTTCTAATAGAACACAAGGGATACTGCATGGCTTAAAATCTGGATAGGTGTGCGTTGAAGTGGTATCCTTTCACTATACTTATTCAGTCTGTCTGCTGAGCAAATAATCAGAGAAGCTGTATAATATGAAGAAGATCACTGCATCAGGATTGGAGGAAGGCCCATTAACAACCTGTGATATGCAGATGACATAACTTTTCTGGCTGAGAATGAAGAGGACTTGAAGCATTTACTGACAAAAATCAAAGACCACAGTCTTCAGTGTGGATTACACCTCAACAAAAAGGAAACAAAAATCTTCTCAACTGGATCGATAAGTAACATCCTGATAAATGGAGAAAGGATTGAAGTCATCAAAGATTACATTTTATTTGTATCCACAGTCAAGGTCCATGGAAGCAGCAATCAAAAAAATCAAGCAACGTATTGCACTAGGCAGATCTCTTGAAAATTACCTCTTTAAACTCTTTAAGAGCAAAGATGTCACTTTGAAGACTAAGGTGCACCTGACACAAGCCATGGTATTTTCAATAGCTTCATATACATGTGAGGGCTAGGCAGTGAATAAGGAAGACTGCAGAAGAATTGATGCTTTTGAATTATGGTGTTGGTGAAGAATATTGAAGGAACCATGGACAGCTAGAAAAATGAACACATTTGTCTTGGAGGAAGTACAGCCAGAATGCTTTTCAGAAGTGAGAATGGCCAGACATCATCTCTCATACTTTTGTTATGTTGTCAGAAAGGACCCATCCCTGGAGAAGGATATCATACTGGGTAAAGTGGAGGGTCAGCAAAAAAGGGGAAGACCCTCACTGAGATGGGTTGACACAGTGGCTGCAATGATGGGCTCAAGCCCGGCAACTATTGTGAAGATGGCACAGGACCAGGCAGTGTTTTGTTCTGTTGCACTTATGGGCACTGTGAGTGGGAACCAACTCAACGGCACCTGACAACAACAATGGTAACATCTTATTATTAAAGGCAAAGTTTACTCAATTCAGCTTCTTTCAGTGGCCTGCCTAATTTCTTCAGACAAAAATATATGTGATATGTTTAAAATTAACTGAATATAGCCTGAGAAAAGGGAGGGAGGTAGAATGGAGGGGAATCTATGCCGGAAGACCAATGGTCACTTACCCAGGCCCGGGTCTTTACCCCAGTTGAAGGCGGGAGGTGAATCCATGCTGGTACACCAGTGGTCACTTACCCAGGGCTGGGTCTTCACCCACACGCAGAGCAAGGAAGTTCTCTAGAATCCAGAGACACACACTCTGGATTTCTAAGCAGAGAGCTATAGAAAGACAAGTACTGTGTTGTGTTCTGTTGTATTTTTTTCCATCAGCCTCAGGTTTAATAATGACTGGGAACTCTTGCAGAACCTTTGTGGCTGCTTATCAGAAGTCTTTGAATATGGCTTTGTGGCTTTGGCTTGAGTCTTTGGAACATCTCCCTCAAAATCTTTAGTTTTGGGCCGTTATACAGCTCCAGATGGCACATGCTTGCCTAGAGCTGTGATGCACTTTGTCAACGGAGTGAATGCTAAGCTGATAATATATTCATGGAATTCGGAATTCTTTTCACCTTACCTTGTGTGCTATTTAAAACCATAAAACCAAACAAACAGCCAACTTTTGAGAGACAGCAACAACAATCAAATAGCCAACTTTTGAACCCATCAATATAAGTGACCTGCTTATGTTATGTAGAAGGATGTTTTAAAATGCATTTCTTCAGGGGCATGGAAATCTGCAATTTGATTGAATAGCTTTGCCCCCTCTCTTTTGAGAGGAACAGTAGGCATTGGGGATTGGGGTGGTGCTTTAGTCTATAGTTACATTGTAAAGACGTGGCCTGATGTTCCTCACTCTGTGAATTCAAATGTCAGCATTGAGCTCTATTGCTTCCAGCAACTTTTCTGTAGCATTCTTTCCTCTCCTATGTACTTTCAAATAAGAAATATCAATTGAGAAACCAATAGATCAAGTAGTAAGAATTATACTCTTTTGATAAAAGTACTTACATACCACTGTGGTTATTTTATAAATAACTGACATTTGTATTTCGTTCTACCTCAGCTTATAAAACCCACTTAGGTACATGATTTCATTGATCATCAAAGCAAGTTTGTAATATAAGTTTGGCTGATGCAATCACTTATTATATGTCATAATGCATATGGGCTTGGTCAGGAGATATCCTGAGACCTAAGCAGTGGTGAGAATAAGGAAAATAAATCATAACTAAAGTAAACAACACAGCTATAAAATCAGTTCCCAAGACAGGTTTGTAACCACCATTGCAAATCACCATATCTTAATGGACATTAGCTTTTATGTAGACCAATGTCATGATCTGATAGTTTCAGATCTTACAGGTGTAGGTTTGTGAAAGTCACTGCTAAGTAATCATAGTCATAATCAGATGATGAGCATGAAATTAATCTGAGTGATCCATTAATTTTCATAAGAACAAACAAATTGTCAGGGAAATTGACTCAGAACTAAATTTTCAGGGCTTTAGCCAAATGGGAAGATAGCAGAAATATATAGATCTGACTCCACTGGGGCAACAGGGACATTTATAGAAAAGTAAGGCAGAGGTCACTTATGTAGATCAGGCAAACATGAAAGGGGTCAATGATGGGCTCAGACATAGCGGGCAGGCAGGAGAAAACAGTAGATCCAGGTATGCTCCCAACCAGGTGCAGCTACAAGAACTTCTTAGTAAGGGGACTTAACCTCTATATTTAGCTACTTGATGTATCGGTGGCCTTAAATAGGATTGGTGGGTTAGTGACATGATAAATCATAGCTTTTCAGTTAGTGTTTATAATCAAATCACGACAAGATGGGAAAAGCAGAGATGAATTCTGCATAGGATACATAATATTTTAACTTCCAACTAGATGTACATGATGTGTTGTGGATCACATTATACCTCCAGAAAGCACATGCTGAAGTCCTACCCCTTTCACCTGTGAATGTGGCCTTGTTTAGGAATACAGGATTTTTTTTTTTTTTTTTTTTTGACTGATATTAGTTAGGTTAAGGAAGTCATCCAGAGTAGGGTGGGATCTACCACCAGGAGGGAGAGAGAGAGACAGAGACAGAGGTAAAAACTACATCCACTTTGAGCAGGTTTGTACCCACTTCCTTGGGTACATACACTTTTTTTATAATTGCAATTCATGATTCTTTTAAAAAATAGTCATTTATAATTGATAACACCTTTTACAGAATATGAAAACTTGTGAAAAAGAAAAGAGGAGCAAATTATCTTTAATCTTAAAAAAATTTTATGAATTATTCATTTTGTGAGAAAAAAATCATACATGGTTGAAACTTTGAGAATATTTTCTTCAGAATTTTATAGTAGTGGCATTAACTGGTGGCTAAGAAAGAAGACCACACTGACTACTGAAAGACATGGTCTGAAACACTTGGTTAATACGCTTTCACTGTTGAAATAGGATAGTATGTTAATGTGAAAACAAACAAGACAAAAAACAGCTATGGAAGCAGAATAGAGTTGTTTGTGTATCCTGGCGATTTTAACAATGGAAAATTGTCTCAACCTCAAGATAGGTTTTAAAACTCACTTTAAAATGATAACATATTGCTTCAGCTCTTAGCAACTCATAGCATCAAATCAAAGTTCTCTCTTCAAGAAAAGCTCCTTTATTAGACCTAGAACAATCTCCACCAGTGATTTTTTTAGGACAATGAACATCAGTAATTTATACACCTACTTACCCAACCCTATTGCTCATCAGTCTTCATGACTCATCTGCTAGCTTCTATCTGGGATTGTTTCTTTGTATTTCATTTAGTAAGTCATTGTCTATGTGGATCTGGAATTCAGAGGTGACTTATGTTTTGATGATAGCCAATGAACAAAGTATTGAGAAGGTCTACCATATATTAAATGGGATTTTTTTAAGGAGGAGAAGAGCAAAAGAACAGAACAGAAGTATTATTTGAAGAGGATTTGCAAAGCTAGTAAAAAGTATCAATCTACATATTCACAAATCCCTTAGCTGAATAAATAAGTACAACTATGCATTGCTGTTCTTGCTATGTGCCTAGTCAGACCCCTTCTTGGGTTTCTGAGGCAGTATCTCTTTGGAAGTAGATTACCCTTCCTTCCTAGGAGTGGCTGGTGGGTTTGAAGCACCAGCCTTCTGGTTAGCACTCAAGTGCCTTAGGCACTACACTACCAGAGCTCCTACAACTATGCATAGCATAGAATATTATTAGAATTCAAAGAATAAAAATAAATTTATACCTATACACTGCAGTGCATTGATAGGGACTTCCAGAAATTCAAGCTGGATACAGGAGAAAATGTGAAGCAAAGAGTATCATTGCTGATGTCAAATGAATCCTTGCTGAAAGCAGAGAATACAAGAAAGATGTTTACCCATGTTCTATTGATTATGCAAAGGAATCCAACTGTAGTGGTCATAACCAATTATAGATAACATTACAAAGAATGGGAATTCCAGGACACTTAATAGTGCTCATGTGGGATCTGTACATAAACCAAGAGGCAATCATCTGAACAGAAAAAAGGAATACTGCATGCATGGTTTAAAATCAAGAAAGGTGTGCATGAGGGAGACATGCTTTCACTATATTTATTCAATCTGTATGATGAGCAAATAATCTGAAAATTTGAATTATATGAGGAAGAACTTGGTGTCAGGATTGGAGGAAGACTCACTAACAACCTGCATGCAACATGCAGATGACTCAACCTTGCTTGCTGAAAGTGAAGATGACTTGAAGCACTTACTGACAAAGATCAAAGATTGCATTATACTTCAACATAATGAAAATGAAAATCCCCATAACTGGACCAATAAGCAACATCGTGAGAGATGGAAAAAAGATTGATGTTGTCAGAGATATCACTTTACTTTGATCCACAATAACACCCATGGAAGCAGCAATCGAGAAATCAGACTTGGGCAAATGTGCTGGAAAATATGTCTTTAAAATGTTAAGAAGCAAATATGTTACCTTAAGAGCTAAGACATACCTAACACAAGCCATGGCATTTTCAATTACCTCATATACACGTGAAAGCTGGACAGTGAATAAGGAAGACCAAAGAAGAGACAATGCCTTTGAATTTTGGTGTGGTTGGTGAATACTGAAAATATCATGGACTGCCAGGAAAATGAACAAATCTGTCCTAGAAGGAGTGCAGCTGGAATGCATCTTGGAAGCAAAATTGGTCAGACTTTGTCTCACGTACTTTGGTCATGTTATCAGAAGGGACTGTTCCCTAAAGAAGGGAAGAAGAGTATCCTGCTTGTTAAAGTAGATTGTCAGTGAAAAGGGGGAAGGCCCCCAACAAGATAACACAATGGCTGCAACTGTAGGCTCAAGTGTAACAAGGATTGTGGGAATGGAGCAGGACCAGGAAATGTTTCATACTGTTGTACGTAGGGTCACTATGAGTTGGAGCCAACAACAAAACAAATAGCATATACACATGAAAGCTAAATAATGAATAAGGAAGATTAAAGAAGAATTGAAGCATTTGAATTATTGTGTTGGTGAAGAATATTGAATGTAATCTGGACTTCCAGAAGACGGAACAAATCTGTCTGGAGGAAGTACAATTAGAATGCTCTTTGGAAGTGTCACTGGTAAGACTTCCCCTCATGTTAACATGAGCATGTTATCAGGAGGGCCCAGTCCCTGGAGAAGGACATCATGCTTTGTAAAGTAGAGAGTCAGCAAAAATAGGAATACTCTTAATGACACTGATTGACACTGTGGCTGCGACAATGGGCCCAAGGACAGCAATGATTGTGAGAATGTGCAGGACCAGGCAGAGCTCCATTCTGTTACACACACATTCACTAGTTGGAGCTGACCAACAGCACATAACTACACCACCACCACAGGATAGAATATTGTCTAAATTCAAAGAACAACAGCAAAGTTGAAAATATCTTGAAGGGTAACACCACATTCACCTTTCTACTTATACAAAATGACATAATGAATTCTGTCCTTTCTATCATCTCTGTTAAATAAACTGTTTCTAAGTTTGATTGAGGGAGCTCTGGTACCATAGTGTCTAAGGCACTTGACTGCTAACCAGAAGGCTGGTGGTTCAAACCCACCAGCCACGCCTCGGAAGGAAGGCTGGGCAATCTATTTCCGTAATGATACCACCTCAGAAACCAAGGAGGGGTCGCTATGAGTCAGGGTCAACTCGATGGCACATAACAACAACAACAACAAGAGGTTAGATTGAAGGCTACAGCCTTCAGTATGGATTACAGCCCACTGTAAAGAAAACAAAAATACTTACAACTGGACCAATAAGCAACATCACAGTAATTAGAGGAAAGATCGCAGTTATCAGGGATTTTATTTTACCTCGATCCACAAACAACAGGGATGGAAGCAGCAGTTAAGAAATCCGAAGTATATTGCACAGGACAAAACTACTGTAGAAGATCTCCTTAAAGTATTAGAGGGCAAAGATGTCACTTTGGAGACTATGTTGTGTGTAATTCAATCCAAAGGAGTTCTGGTGGTGCAGTACCTAAGGCATTGACTGCTAACCAGAAGGTTAGCAGTTCAAACCCACCAGTTACTCTGTGGAAGAAAGATGGGGCAATCTATTTGTGTAAAGATTTACCACCTGAGAAAACTAAGGGGTTCTCTATTTCTCTATGAGTTGTAATCAACTTGGTGGTAGTGAGTTTTGTTTTTGTTTTAACCTAAGCCACGGTATTTTCCATTACTGTCTATCACGTGAAAGCTGGACTATGGAGAAGGAAGGCTGAAGAAGAATTGATCCCTTTGAATTGTGGTGTTGGTGAAGAATACTGAAAATGCCATGGACTGCCAGAAAAACACCCAATGTGTTTTGGAAGAAGTGTGGCTGGAATGTTCCTTAGAAGTGAGAATAGCCTGACTTAGTCTCATATACTTTAGTCATGTTGGCAGATAGCACTGGTCCCTTGAGAGGGATATCAAGCCTGGTAAAGAAGAGGGTCAGCAGAAAGGGGGAAGATCCTTACAGAGGTGGATTGACACAGTGGCTGCAACGACGGCCGGAAGCATAGCAGGGATTGGGAAGATGGTGCAAGACAAGGCAGTGTCCTGGTCTGTTTTACACTGTGAGTTGGAGCTGACTTGATGGCACCCAACAGCAGCTACAAGAAGTAAGCTGGTTCTAAGTTAGCTCTTGACTAATGGAAAGATGAGTCACTTTCTGAATCTATTCTTTTCTCCATGACCCAAGCATACTAACACAAGTTTCTCTTCATTTCATCAAAGCATTTCTCAGTAGAGACTCATATATCACAACTAGCTTAATTCCTTTCCTAGTGCTGTTTTGTTTTCATTAAATTTATTTTCCCCCTTTGAAATGCCAGGCATCTCTCAGTTCTGCCATGAGCTACAGAATCTAGTGAGGCTGATAGTTACCTGGTTCCTCAGTTTGTAAAACTTGTCTCATCCAACTTACACTTACATTCTTGAAAAGTAAAGTTCCTCAAGATCATCTAATTTGGACCACCATCATTTGGTAGGACCACATGCCCAGACAAAGAGTAGCAACTGGAAATCATTTCTAAGAGTATGGTCTTCCCTGTAACTGCTTGGCATTGTCTCCTCTTCTGGATTTACCTCTATCCCTGCTCTATCCTCTGGTTTCTGGCAGTGAGAACACATGCTACTTTGAAGACCTCTCAAATGGTTAATGGCAGGTGTGAATTACAGCAGTGAAGGTAATGATGGGTTATCAGTTGTGAATTTTGTAACATTAACCAATCACATTATCTTGCACAGAAAATTTCTATCAAAATAGTTTTTGAAATGTTTCATTTATGAAAGAGAACAGATGAAGTTCTATATGAAGGAGTTAATACAAGCATGGTATATATTGAACATGGTCACTGACTCAAAGTCAATTAAAAGAAACCAAACTCACTGCCATCAAGTCAGATCCAACTCATGGAGACCCCACCTTGAGTTTCCAAGGCAGTATCACTACGGAAGTAGATTACCCAACCTTCCTTCTGAGGAGTGGCTGGTGGGTTTGAACCACCAGGCTTCTGGCTAACAGTCAAATGCCTTAGACACTATGCCACCAGAGCTCCCCAAATTCATTTAATTCAGAAAATATTTCTCTACATGGTTTCATTATTACAGTAAATCTGTGAAAGCCAGAATCTGTGAAAGTGGAAATCTGTCAGAGAATGAAAACTCAAATATTTTCCACTAAAACAAGTGATAGAAAAATGGTAATATTGCCCCTGTTAAGGGTGGAAAACTTAGGAGGCTTGGAAAAGCATGGCAGTCCCACCAAGTTTTGGCTCTCATAGGTTTCATTGTACTTCACTCATGGTCTCTTGCCACTCCATCTAAATTTTCCCACACATGTTTGTTTGATTCATTTTTACACATATTAATACCAAATTTTGGTAATAAATAGTCATATTGATGATCAAAACTTAGCACAAAATTTGGCCTCAAAATATATTGGATTCTGAACTTATTTGCATAATTTAATTAATTTATTTAAACATAAATGCTAGGAGCTTACTAGTAATAGAAAGAGAAGGTTCAAAAGTAATTAATAACCAGAGTGAAAAAGTTTATAAGGGCTGATAGAGAATTTCAGGGCTTTGTTAATCAAACCAATACTGAGGTGTTAAAACATATTTTCCGATAATTTCCCCCCAGCCCCCAGCTTTCAATGTGCCCTTCTCGACAGCCCTTACTGAGGATCATTAATCTGCACTGTCCACTAGTACCCAGGGGGCACCTGTAAGTGGAGAGAGGCAGAGGAGACATCTGGAACCTTGGAGATGACCCTCAGGTTCAGCAGTCCATCTCATCATCTCTGTAAACTTCAACTCCATTTTGTATTAGAAAGTCTTCAGAACTCTCAGATTGCATGATTGTCAACAACTTGCGCAAACATTTTCTTAATTTGACCTAAGAATTCAGTTCATTTTATTCATAAAATGAGGGTCAGATATCATGTAGCATTTGTTCTGTGCCAGGTGCCTTTGGAAATATATATCATTTCTTACAAGTGTAAATCTGGGCCTTAAAGATGATGTACTCAAGAGACATTTTGTGACCTTAGAAAATGGCACAGAAACCTGAAGAGAATCATACAACATGGACTAGCTGTGCTTAAAGCACTCGTAAAATCCCCAAAACTATTAGCACCGCTAATGCCTATTGAATAAAGTGTCTAAGAACTTAGCTAACCAGGTTTATTGGATAATAAATGAATCACATTATTGTTAAGGAGGGTTTGCCTATGGACTGTTTTTCCAGACTGATTTTCAGAGCACTGTGCACATGTATCTGTGATGAGACTTAGAGTTGTGTAAGATTGTTGTGTTGTGGGCCAGGAGTGGTGCTAATAACAGAAGCCCATAGATACTGAGGACAAATAGTTTACTCACCACCCTAAAATCAATGCTGCTTAAAGACAACTTCTCGTGGCTGAATTTCCAAAAACTCTTCAATAGTTTAAGAAACATAAATATGAATTTGGGAAAGTTGCAATCAAATGAGAACATTCTCAATGTTATTGTCATTCTGTTCTCATGGCAGTGCCAATGTGTCCTTAACACCCAAGTAGCAGTCATTTCTTAAGGAGAGGGAGCCTTAAACAGTGGATTTCAGTGCTTGGAAAGTCATTAAAGAAATGTGTGTTAATTAGGCACATAGAATGCATCTCTGAAAGAAGCCAGCAAGTGCTAAGTCTGCTGATCACCGTAAAACAAACACAAAATGATAAAATCAGACACATTATTCTAAGCTGAACTGTTGCAAGTTTACTTGTTGGTTTTAGTTTGTGAATTATACATTACACTATGAAAGTTTTATTTAACAGCTTCTAGTATTAGTCAGTCCCTGTAGATGGACATGATGCTTGATAAAGTCACAAGTCGGTGAAAAAGAGGAAGACCTTCAAGGAGATGGATTGACACAGTGGCTACAGCAACGGGCTCAAGCAGTGATTGAGAGGAAGCCGCTGGACAGGGCAGTGTTCCATTCTGTTGGACATGAGAGGTCTGGCATCGGCTTGATGGCAGCTAACAACAGTGTTAGTCAATGTATGAGCCAAAAATATTTTATCCAATTAAAAAATGTTATAATCAAGTATTATATCCCAGTAACTGAAAATTTAAATTCCTTCAATATCTGGAACCTAGTATATATTTTGGAGATATTGACCCAGTGTTCCCTTGATGCTTCAATAACCTCCCATTTCTTTCCTCCCTCTGTGAATTCAAGACTTTACACACTAGTATTCGTAATGAGAAGAGTATACCTTTTGTCTTTATTGTTGTTGTTGTTGTTATGTGCCGTCGACTCAGACCCGACTCATAGTGACCCCTCCTTGGGTTTCCCAGGCAGTATCACTGTGGAAGTAGACTGCCCCATCTTCCTTCCAACGAGTGGCTGGTGGGTTTGAACCGCCAGCCTTCTGGTTAGCAGTCAAGTGCTTTAGCCACTATGCTACCAGAGCTCGCTCTGTCTTTATTAGTTAGTCATTAATCACTGAAGTCTAGATTTGGTTGTTCTCCAGGAGTTCTCCTGTATTTAACATGACTTTTTTTTTTAATCATGAGATAAATATGTTTTTAACAAAACATTTGCCATTTCTACTTGACTGCTAACCAGAAGGCTGGTGGTTCAAACCCACCAGCCACTCCTCGGAAGGAAGATGGGGCAATCTACTTCTGTAGTGATACTGCCTTGGAAACCCAAGGAGGGGTTGTTATGAGTCAGGTTTGACTCGACGGCACATAACAACAAAAAACAAATGTGCTTTGCACATGCAATTTAATGGTACTGCATTCATTACATGTACAACCATCACCATTGGCCATTTCTAACTTTTTCTATCACCCTTAAGCTAGTTTTTAAAGATGGCCCTTTGAGTAGAGATGGCCCTTTGAGTATGATTTTAATGTTATGATCATCAGTGAAACTTGCACCATACTTGCCTTGTTAATTAGCACATGAAAAGATTGGAAATACCAGTCCAGGAAATTTTATTATCAAATTGATATCAATTTTTGTGTTCAAAGTCTCTGATTCCAATCATGATGTTTTTTCAGGAAAAAAAATGCATAAATAGCTATTTAAAAATGAGTTTAACAAGACACCCTTGGAGTTTTGGAGAAGTGTAATTTTATTTTTCTGAGAACTTTAATATGCAGACAACATTATTCCAATGATAACAAAATATAGCAAATTCATCAGGTGATTTTTTTAGAGGTACATACAAGAATAAGAAAATTTTCATTTGCTTTTCTAATTAAGAAATTGTGGAAAATAGAACAAAAGTTGATTTTATATCTGGTGTTCCTACTTTTTCACTCACTTTTACCATTCGGTTTATTGTTAATATTATTTTAAATGCTTTATTCTGGTACTGTTTTTCCTTGACAACCGTCCCATGCTCACAGGATTCAATGTTGTCCACACCCGACCCGACCTTCCCCTTCCATCTTTCCCTTGTTCTCAGACTCCATTGAAGCTAGCATTCTCTACGTGATTTAGCTTTTGCAAATGAGTGCACTCGTTGGGATTTACAGGGCTGAAGGATAAACGAGCAAGGTCCACATGACATGGATGTTGCGGCTGACAGACATCAGGTGCCACCATTCCGTCACCAGCATTCTGGCCTCGGGTTGGCTCTGAGATCTGTGGTAATGACCTCAGTGTCAACTTCCGGGTCCAGCTGCCCTAAGGTGATGTTGGTGTCCAAATTGCTGTGCCATTTTTACTTCTCTGCCATTTTCATTCCTCCAGCCTACATGCCACTTTTGTAAACCCCTTATTTGTTCAGTCAAATCCCTTTTTGCATGAAATAGTTAGCATGTTGTTTTGATACTTGTTTGTGTAAACTCGGAACTTTATGATAATAGCCAAGATTTGAAAATAATTGCACTTTCTTATGGGGTAAACATGTTTTGGCAAAGTAAATTTGTGCAATGATGGAGACACAACGAAGCACACCTGGCATAGGCCGTGACTCCCGTGATGCCTCCAATCTCTTCTGGCGAAGAAATTAATGATATATTTGACTATGTGAGGCTGAGAGGATTGTTTCTGTTCCACGGTATCCATATCTTCTTCCATCACTGTTTTTCATTACTCGTTTATTCTCCTCTGCATCATCCAGAAGGGGCAGTTCATTGTTCTAGGGGCATTGTTTGTTTGTTTGTTTGGTAGCAGAAGAACGTTTAGAATCTGTCTGCTGTTGTTCAAACAGAGACTTTATGTTCATAGCCTTTATCTACTAATTATATAGGCGTGGCCAATGATATTTCTAGTTGGATACTGTTACAGACTTTATTGCAAGAACTGATAGTGATTTACTCCCATCTATTTTATTGCACCACACAGCCACTGTGTCAATCCGTCTCCTTGAGAGCCTTCCCCTTTTTCTCTGACTCTCCACTTTACCAAGCACGATAGACTTCTCCAGGGAATGGTCACTTCTGACCACATGACCAAAGTAGGTGAGACAAAGTCGGATACTCTCCCTTCTAAGGAACATTCGCTGCACTTCTTTCAGGACATGTTTGTTTATTCTTCTGGCAGTCCGGGATATTTCCAGTGTTCTCCACCATCCACAACATTCAAAGGCATCCGTTCTTTGGTGATGCTTATTAATTGCCAGCTTTAATGCGTGTACAAGACTATTGAAAATACCATGGCTTGGTTAGGCACCCTTTAGTTTTCAAGGTGACATCTTTGCTCTTCAACACTTCAAAGAGGTCTTTTGCAGATTTGCCCAGTGCAATACCACATCTGATTTCTTGACTGCTGCTTCCATAGATGTTGATTGTGGATCCAAGTAAAAGGAAATCCCTGACAATGTCTATCTTTTCTCCATTTATGGTGATATGGCTTGTTGGTCCAGTTGGACCAGTTCCACGCCACTTAATGACCCTTAAGTCACATGGTAATTAGATAAAAATTCTCGGGGTCATGTGTATTTCTTGCATATCAAGTAAACACAGTTTTCAATCCAGCAGCATCATGTTGACTTTACAGACACTTCTTCTAGCTCTTTTCCTACTGAACTAGAGCCCCATCATGCACAAAGGCAGCACCAGCATTCTAATTGCTCTCACTACCTCTAGAAACCATCACCTACGAGCACCTTTGAAATATGTATCCAATCACCCTAGCACCTTGAAACTCTCCAGTGACTTCCTATTGCAATTGTTTGAATGGTGCTGGTTAGTTGGCTCATGCTTACCTCACTGATTCATCTTCAGTAACTGCCCACTGTCTGTTTCCTAAACATGCCATGTTAATTCAATGCTTTCCATATGGCTAACAAATTGTCTTAGCATAATTTCTTACTCATGTACAATGCCACTTTTCTTATATTTCAATTATCTATGTAGATACATGAAGGTATGCTTTGATGTTCTTCATTGCTTTTGTCTATTCATTTATTTTTGAATCAACCAATGTTTTAATTATCATAAAGGACACCTGGTAATTCAACAGTTGAGTGTTTGTTTGTTTACTAGAAGGTTGATGGTTGGAATCCCTGCAGTGGCTCCAGAGGAGAAAGAACTGATAATAATATGATATATAATATGATAATAATATGCTTCCATAAAGACTACAGCCAAAAAAACCCTATGAAGATGTTCTACTCTGTCACAGGAGGTCATTATGAGTACTAAAACAACTCAATGGCAACAACGATAATATCATCTGCAAAAACAAATCACATAGCATTAAATTGTCTTTAAAATTGCCTTGGGTGTTTTGGCTCCTTTTCTCTCCCATACAAAATTTAAAATGTGCTTCTCAAATTCAACTAAAAACAATCATCAAACCCAAATGAGGTTTTGACTGAAATTTCTTTGATTACTTCAGTGAGTTGTGTTTATATTTGGCTTTCCCCGTCATATATTTAGGTGCATTTTTTAAGTATATTTTAGTAAGGTTTCTTTATACCTCTTTTTGATTACATTTATTCATAGAAACTACATTAATTTTAAAATGTTATCATTTTTTTTATGTGGGTAATGTTATATTTATGTCTACATATTGATTTATACATCACCTTTGCTATGTTCTTAATTTTAATTTGTCTGTCTAGTCTCTTTAATTTTCCTTGTCAACAAATAAATATTTGTGACTATCATGTTATTTCTAATTTCTTAATCTTGGCATTCTAACACTTATTGCTTGTTCGTACTGTGGTTCTCAATACACTTTATATTCCACTATAACACTTGTGCAGTGTGTAAGAGTAGTCGTAATACTAAGAATTCAGGACTTATTACTGATTTCTAGGGTCAGTTTCTAATATAATGCAATATATTAAAATACAGTATTTACTATATGGTTTAGTAGAATCATTGTATCATATCTAAAAATTCTTGTCTATTACTATTTTGCAAAAAGTGTTTTATTATTCTTTATTTATTGTAATTTTCAGTGTAATTTTATTTAGTTTCTCTCCAGTATTTATTATCATGGTCATATGGATTTTCTTCTTTTTATTCCACTACTATAATGCATCCTGGTAATAGATTTTCTAATAATAAAACACCAAAACCATACCCATTGCTAGCAGTTGATTCTGAAACATAGTGACCCCATAGAACAGAGAATTGCCCCCAAAGGCTTCCAAGGATGTAACTTTTATGGAGGCAGACTGCACAATCAGCTGATGGTTTCAAACCATCAACCTTTTTATTAGCAGCCAAGTGTTTAACCACTGAACCACCAGGACTCCTCTTCTAATAATAAACAATTCTTAATTTTTGTGATTTCCCCAGTTTTATCTTTATGTTATTGTTGTTGTTAGCTGCCGTAAGATAAACTCTGACTCATAGCAAACCTATGTGCAACAGAAAGAATCACTGCCTTGTCCTGTACTTGCCCCACAGTCCTTGATATAACTGAGCCCATCATTGCAGCCACTTTGTCAATCCATCCCCTTGAGCATCTTCACCTTTTTTGCTGATCCTCCACTTTACCAAACACGACATCTTTCTCCAGGGAATGGTCCCTTCTTACAACATGGCCAAAGTAGGTGAGAGACGAAGTCTGGCTATTCTTGATTCCATGGATCATTGCAGCTGCACTTCTTCCAGAAAAGATTTGTTAGTTCTTCTGGCAGTCCATGATACTTTGAATATTCTTCTCCAATACCACATTCCAAAACCAGCAACTCTTCTTAGGTCTTCCTTATTCATTGTCCAGGTTTCACATGCATATGAGGTGGTTGAAAATACCATGACTTGGATTAGGTGCACCTTAGTCTTCAAGAGACATCTTTGCTCTTCAGCACTTGAAAGAGGTCTTTTGCAGCAGATTTGCCCAGCACAATACATCATCTGATTCCTTGACTGCTGCTTCTATTGGTGTTGACGGTGGAAACATGTAATATGAAATCTTGGACTACTTCACTCTTTTCTCCATTTATCAAGATGTTGCTTATTGGTCCAGTTGTGAGGATTTTCATTTTCTTCATGTGGAGACTTAATCCACACTGCAGACTGTAGTCTTCAATCTTCATCTGTAAGTGCTACCAGTCATCTTCACTTTCAGCAAGCAAAGCTGTGTTGTCTCTGTATCACAGGTTGTTAATGAATCTTCCTCCAATATTGATGCTGCATTCTTCTTCATATAGTCCAGCTTCTTGGATTATTTGCTCAGCATAAAGATTGAATAAGTATGGTGAAAAGTTATGACCCTGATACACTCCCTCCCTGATTTTAAAACATGGAGTATCCCTTTATTCTGTTTGAAGGACAACCTCCTGGTTTTGATGTACAGGTAGTTCCTCATGAGTATAATTAATTATTGCAGAATTCCCGTACGTGGTAGAAGAAAATGGGTTCTAATACAACAGTGCAAATCCACCAGCACACTTTTTCCTTGCCCCTTTGAGAAAAGGTCCTTGTGTTTATTGTACAGAAATGACTTGTGGCCAGGAGACTCATTAAGGTCAAGTTGGCCTTCCCCAAAGGAGAATCTATATGCCATAGTGTCCTTTGGATTACTTTTCCTGTTTTTTTTTTTTTTTTTTTTTTTTTGTGATTTGGGTGAAAGTTTACAAAGCAAATTTACCTTCTATACAGCAGTTCACATATACATTGTCTCATGACATTGACTAAAATTTACCACAATGCAACAGCTTCCTTCCCACTTCTTCCCCATAGTTATTTCTCTTCTGTATCCTTCCCTCCATGCACTCCTGCCCCCTGAGCTATGTCCTTTCTATTCTTCCATGATTGTTCTCTCCAAGGAGTGTATGCACCTCAGGTAAATGTTCAACTCATATGCCTGTCTTTTGTTTGGCTGGAAGCCATAGGAATGGGTTTAATTCCAGACCTGGAGGGTAACTAGGGGCCATAGTCTCAGTGGTTCCATATGGCTCTATCAGACCAGCAAACCTGTTCCCCCTTTTTTTTTCAAGTGATTTTGTGTTTTGTTCCATATTGTTCTCCCACTCTATCCAGGATCTCCTACATAGATGCCCCTCTGAGTAGTTGACAGTGGTAGCCATGCACCATCTAGTTCTTCTGGTAGCATAGTAATATAGTCTGCAGATCACATGGTGTACCAGTTGATAGGACTAATTCTTTCCACACATCTTTGATTTTCTTCATTCTTCTTTGCTCTAGATGAGGAGAGACCCATCATTGCACCTAGATGGCTGCTTGTAAGCTTTTAAGATCCCAGTTGCTACTCACCAAAATAGGAGGTGGAACAATGTTTTGTGTAGCATGTTATGCCAATTGAGCTTGATGTCCCCATGTGACTATGGTCCTGAGCCCACAAGTCCAACTACTCGCTCCCTCTGGGTAGCTGGCTGTGGCCAAGAAGTGAGTACAACCTTGTCCCTTGTCAGCTCTACTATACACCTGGGAATTCTTACAGAATGTACAAATATATTTGTGGAACTATTCTCTGCCAACCCTAGATAAGGTCTTCGGCACAATCCCCCCTGCACAGCTTTATATAAGTGTATAGATTTTTTTTTTTTTAAATACACCTCACAAGAATAAGTTTACTAACATTTTGTTTAGTACTTTTGCATCTGAATTATTGAATGCAATTAGTCTATATTTTCCTTCTTTTCTTTTCTTAAGTCTACTTGGATGGTTTTCATATATGTCTGACAGAATAAATTGTGAGGTGTCCCATCTTTATATTCAACTGACATTTATACTCAACTTCATAATTTTATTAGCTTTAATCTTACAAACAAGCAATTTTTATTATTATTGTTAACAAGTTAACAATTATTATTGTTAACAAGTTACCTAAATTATGCTCAATAAATTAACTTTCAAAACAACTTTGTTAATTAGTCCTCGCTATGGATATGCTCAGGTAAGAAAATTGGAGTTTAGAGAAATTCAATTATATTTCCATAATAAGTTTGTAGTAGTGTCATGGCTCAAATTAGCAATTTGAACAGTCAGGGCAACTTCTCAATCGTTAAAATGTAATTTTCTAAAAGATAAAAGTATGATTCTCAGACAAAGACAAAGTGAACATATGTAAAAGATTTTATTTTTAATTTATTATTAAATTAATAATTTTAATTAGAGAAGAAATAACTTAGAGGTTAAAACCAGCCCAGAAAACAATGGGGAAGTGAGGTATATAGTCAATATAGCAAATAAATATTAAGGTAACATTACAGATAAATAGATTATTCGCACCTCTAGTAGATAAAAACACACTAGTTCACCTGAGCCTCTACAGAGTTGGGAGTTATCCAGAAAAAAAAAAAAAAAGTTAAGTCTAGCACTTTGCTGTAAGAATTCTCAACAGTCTCTTTTGCCTATTTCCAACTTCTGGATATGTTTTCTGACACAATGTTTCATGGTATTTTGACTGGCTTTGGATGGATTCTATAGTATTGAAGACACTTTTACCTGGAGAATATCTTTGGGGAGTTACTATTCTAATGTTTTCATTTAATGGATGTGGAACCTGAATCTCTAAGAAATGATATAACTTCCTCAATATAAACAGCCAGTTGGGGTAGAGAAAGAACCAGAATTCCAAATCAGTGCTATTTCCATTAAAAAATACAACTGCTTACATGACGTAGATGTTAACCTGTCAAACCACTCCACTGGATTTTATCATGATGTTTTGAGTAGGAAGGTCTATGGGTCCAGGATATTTTA
The DNA here is from genome assembly GCF_000298275.1 of Orycteropus afer afer. NCBI lineage: Eukaryota > Metazoa > Chordata > Mammalia > Tubulidentata > Orycteropodidae > Orycteropus > Orycteropus afer. The sequence continues at coordinate 266,548 of NW_006922637.1, forward strand.
GCCCATAAAGTACTGCATTCTCTTTCCTAATCAGATTCACTCCACAATGTTTTAAATCAATCTTGGATGAATGGAAAGACATGGATCAAAATAATTATAAAATGTACTTAATAATGGGAGAATTTTTTAAATTTATGTTTTTATCAAAAGAAATGCATGATTTCATTTGTGTCATTAGAGGAAGTTAACCATCTAAATGTCTAAGACTTGGTTGCATTTTCACATACTATGATAAAAGGTGGTTTATCTGATGAAGGCTGGTGGAACCCTTGAGACTATTAGACCCTCTTCAAACTAGGAAGTGATCTGAATCCCATGACTCAACTGTCCCCAAAATAATAGATGGGCCTATAAGGTGAAGAGTGGCACAGGGAGGGAATGCACGCATAGGACAATCAAAATATGAGATCAAGAAGACCGCATTTGCCCAGGGTTAGAACTAGGAAGGCGGGAGGGGATGTGAAGAAAGGATAGAGGGAAGGGGTAGGTGCAGGAAGGAAGGAGGAAGAATGCTGTTATAGTGTGGGGATTGCGATGTTACAAAACAGAATGTGTGTGGATTGTTGAATATAAAACCAATTTGTTCTTCACGCTTTTACCCAAATAATAAGAAAGGAAGAAAGAAAGAAAGAAAGAGAAGAGGCAATTTAAGGCTATAAATTAGTACATCCTGAGGGTCCTAGGGTGTTCCCGTGATACGTGTGTGTAATTGAGTTAAGTCAAATTCAAGGTAGGAGAACAAAGCATATCCCTGATTCTCTTGGCTCCAGCTGCCTATCTTTCTGTCAGGCTTAATTCTTTTCAATCATTCTGTAGCTTAGCTGATGCTTCAGGGAAAAAAAAAAA
>NW_006922637.1:267988-276743 GCF_000298275.1 Orycteropus afer afer
TGTTTTATTTAGAAAAACAAAACAAAAAGCCAACCAAATAAAGAAGCATACAAAAAGTCTTCCAGTGACAATGCCATTAATGCTGATCTTCTTTCTTATCAGTGTCAACTTCCTCTTTTGACCTGTCAGTGTTGAGAAGAATATATTTTAAATTAATCTTATCAGTGTCAACTTCCTCCTTTGACCTGTCAATGTTGAGAAGAATATATTTTAAATTAATCTGTGGTTTATTGCAGATTTTACACTCCCGGATTTTGAAAGATAAATGTAACAGTTCCATTTCTCTCTATGTTCGTAGAGCTTATCATTAATTCAACAATGTAACATGTAGATGATAGTAACATCTACATATTTTGCCATCCAAAGGTCCTATTTTCTTTTTCTTTGTAAAAGCATGTATTTTCTTTAATAAGAGAATGCATTTTTTTTCATAGCTTAGCTTGCTGGCTCATGTACCAAAGAGGAATCCATGTTACAAATGGTTACAATTAACACTTTTTGACTTAATAGAATAAAATCATACATCTTTAATATATTACATTAAAATTTCAGGTACAAATAATTCATATCTTAGCATCTAATTAGATTCCTCTTTAATGCTCATGACAACCTAATAGTAAGATTATAAGAATGACAGAAATATAAGTTAATACAGTTTAAAACAAAGAGTTCAGTTTTGTTTTGTTTTCACGCAATTACCACTGGCCCTTGTAAGACTTCTGTGACCTCAAGAATATAGAATATTACTGCTATTATTTTAGGCTGCAAAGTAGATTTTTATTATTTGTGTGACCAGGAAATCTAAGTTGCAGTATGGATGCACCTAAATTTGTAACACTGTTGTATTTAAGATGCTTGTCTGACTTTGAATGCCATGCTCTTTGACTTTGTCATGGTGTCTCCTTGATTTCACTCCTATTTGCCCTTCTTCTTTCAGTTCAAGAATAACCAGCTTGTTCTTCAGGTTGAGACATCTGCTCACTTAGCCTGAGAGGGGATTGTCAGCTCCACGGAGTAAACAACTCCTTCCTGATACTTTCTATATTTTAATTCTACGTAGACAATCAGAATTTGCATAATGCAGTGGCATATCATAATATATGCTCACTCTACACTTTTCTCTTCTAAATTTATTCTAACAATACAAAGAAAAGTAATTGTTCTCCTTACAAAATAATTTAATTTTGCTCTTTATTCCTGCATTGAAAAAAAACGATAGAAAATGTGTTGTAGGGATCAAAGAGTTATCATTCTCCGTGCGGATTAGTTTACTCAACACAATGAAGAACATAAAACACTCTTTGATGAGAAGAGAATGAAAATGAATATCATTAAATATTAGAATAAAAACATTATAGCAGGATACAATTCTTGGCATGCAGTATTTGAATGAGTCACTCTGCTTTATGGAGCTGATGTGTTCCTTATCTCCTTCATGGACAAACTTTAAGTTAAAATTTCAGCTGATGTGATTTAGGATCATTGTCTTGCGTTTTTAAACCACTTTTTATTTATTCTCTTTATCATTGAAATTCCAGTATTGTCCTCCACTTGTATGCTTATTTTCATAAATATGATGGCTATCTCCTCCAAAAAATGCTAAGTCCAACCAAGGTGCTACATTTATGTATTTACAAAACTCAAAATTAATTACGTAGGTATTTTATTACACAATTTAGATAAGAACACTTATAATTTTTGTGACTATTAAACCTAAATGTATTATTTAATTGGAATATGTGTCTTGATAAATGTATTTGGCTTTTCTTCTCCCCATGTTATGCATTTATGGATACCATACCAATCATGAACCCTAAAGTATTATGTGCCAAATAATCCACACTTTGCCCTTGTCTATTTATTTCTATGTATGAAGATACTACCACTTTCTTCAAATTTTGTCCAACCTGATGATTTGCATTTTGCAATTTCTATTACTGGGTTTATATTTTTGCACAGGAGCTCTCGTAGCATAGTGCCTAAGCACTTGACTGCTAACCAGAAAGCTGATGGTTCAAACCCATCAGCCACTCCTCAGAAGGAAGATGGGGCAATCTACTTCCATAGTGATACTGCCTCAGAAGCCCAAGGAGGGGTCACTATGAGTCAGGTCTGACTCAACAAGACATATCAACAACAACAACATATTTTTGCAAGTACAAGCAATGAAATTTGCTCAATAGCATAAAAAAAAAATGCATCCTAAATTAATGATGGTGGGTGGGGACTCATTGCTGGCTGGTCATCCAATGATCTGGCCTCATAATTCCACCCTAGGACCACTCCTGTACCACGATCCCCTGAAAGCGGAACCTGCAGTAAAGATTCCAGTGTGGGGGACTAGCTTCAGCAGTGTCCTCCAGAGCTGCAGGGCACGGATGCGTGCAGAGTTCTGTCCTACCTTGCAGCAGGGGCTTTGTTAGCTCACTCAGTCAGCAACAGCAGGGTGCCCAGCCAATCAGTTATGTCATTCTATACGTGTGTTGACTGCAGCATGCACAGAATTTCCAGTTTTTAAAGTAGTTCTAATTGCTGTGTGACGAAAACTGTTGTGCGCTTGACTGCTGATCAAAAGGATAGCAGTTCAAACCCAGCCGGAAGTGCCTCAGAAGGCTTGGCCATCTCCATCTGAGACTCAGCCATTGAAAATGGTGTGGAGCTCAGTAGGACTCTGACACACATGGGGTGTCCATGGGTCAGAGTTGACTGGGGGCAGCTGACGGGCTGTTTGGATCGACCCTGACTGGAACACAAAATCTGAAGTGGTGCATCGTTGCTTATACTTCCATGAAACTCTGAACCTCAGCAGTTTTACACAGTAAACTTTGGCTCCAGCTATCATTCAGACCTTCCTTTCTAGAATCTGGAAGTTGGAAAACATTAAACATTTGTATCTGTAATCAAGCTGCCTCTTAGACCAACGTTGCCTGCTATTTCAGGATTCCAGCATTCCATGGAAAAGGTTGAATTGTTGAGTAACTCACTTAAAATAGAGTTTTCTCAAATCACATTAGTTTTCAGACCACAATGGAGTGATAGGAGACGTTCTCTATAAGGGAAGGAGTGATGTGTACCCAGAATATATTCAGGGACAAATGTCAGGGTTTTCATTCATGCAATCAGATGCTTCTTCCTCTTTTTTTGCACATCCTGTTCCTTCTCAGTCACATTCTGTCAATGTGTCACTAGGATATAGGATTTTGTTTGGTTCTTTGTTCTTGTTGCTGTTATTAATTCATCCTTTTCCATGAGATTTTAATAAAGTAATTTGCTACTTATTGTTAAATTAAAATTACATTTATGGAAATTATTGAAAAAAGCAAACTCAGTGCCATCAAGTTTATTCGACTCATAACAACCCCTCCTTGGGTTCCTGAGGCAGTATATCTACGGAAGTAGATTTTCCAATCTTCCTTCCAAGGAGTGGCTGGTGCATTTGAACCTCCAGCCTTCTGGTTAGCAGTCAAATGCCTTAGCTACTATGCCACCAGATCTTATGAGAAATTATGAATAATATATAGATGCAATACGTTTGAAAAAAGAGTTACTAAATTAAAATATTTTTAATAAACACATTTATCTGAATAAGAAAATGTTTCCTTGAACCTTTTGGTTTACCATATGAGAAATTCATTTTTGTTTAGTATTCATTGTAAGCATGTGGTCACTTCGCATGTAAAGATTGTAGTGGCAAGAATAATATTTCCATTATCACTGACTCACTTTTGAAACAAACATCCAGTGGTTCTTGAATAGCATTCTAAATTACTCTTCAAATCACCAATAAAAAGAATAGTGGGCAACTGCATGGACACAAATTATAAATTTATGATATTTCAAATATGTTTTGGTTACCTTCTAGAGCCTATGTTAATGTTAATATTTTAAACAAAAATAGAATTCTTTCCATGCATATAAATTGACAAATTACTTTTTGACACTTTTAATTTACAGCAATTTTAGTATAAAGAGAAGAACTGTAAATGTCTCTTACTTTCTACTCTTGCATCTACATAAAGATTAATCTCCCTGCTAAGGAAGGTGGGATTGTCAATCATTCATGTATAAATGTCAGATGCTAAATATTCACTATGCAATAAGATTAGATTATTTTTCTGTTTAAGAAAAGTAGAGTTACATGTCTTTAAACAAAAATAATAGAAAGAAAATCTTTTAAGGTAGTATTTCTCATTAACAAATCTCATAAAGATAACATAATTGTTAAGACAATAAAGCAATTCCTTCTCAAACAAACAAGCAAAACACAACCAGATTTATAGAAAGAGACAGAAAAAGGTTAATTCAATTTATTTGCTATTTGGTTTTAAACAATGAAGATTGAAATTTGATGATGAGATTCCTTATATATCTTGGGTGAAAATCCTCTTTCATTTCTTTTGTTTACATTATAGTAATTTTTACATATCGAGATAACTGCTCTTACCTGTGATGTGCGTTTGACAAAGGGCTTTGGAGGATGCTGATTTGCTATATTTGAGGCTTTTAAGCAGCTGAATAGAGGATTGAGGATCACCAGGGGTAGCATCTATAGATGTGTCATTTCAAAGAACTGTCCTTTTCCCTGTCCTTATGGAGTTCTACTAATGGGAACTACACTTTGATAAAACAAAAATGTCAAGGTCTTGATTATTTATGAGCTGGACAATGAACAAGGAAGATTATTTATGCCTTTTGAAGAGGCCAACGCAGTGCATTTCACTATGAAATAACAGTGTACTAAATTTGACAACTTAATGGGAGTAATTGTACTTTCTTTTCTTTAGCCCCAGTGTTATGTTATTGATTTACCATCAGTTTTCATTTAACTATAGTGTTATATAAACTGTACCTAATGTTTCCTTTATTTCTGTTTTCTAAAATTTATTGATATGACTATCTGTGTTGGAAAATAGAATTCGAATGATATTATATAATCTTATGTGATTTTATTCTTCTATTACATAATAAATTATCCATGAAACATGAATATCCCTATTAAAATATATGAATTTAGTAAGGTATTATACATCAAGGTTGCTCAAATCCAGGTCCTATCTGAATATGGGAAAATTCTGATTGATAGCTTGGAAATGTTCTAGGTTGCAGTAGAATGAGCCAAGATCTATTGCTGATATCCTACTTGTAGTATGGTAGTCTGGCATCAACCCTGGGAGTAACATCAGAGCCATAAGTACTTAATTTCCAGAAGGATAGATAGCTTGAACAGCAGAATTATGTGATTAAGTTATTGACCTAGGAAGAAACAGACCTGGAATGAATGTACTTACCTGATAATAACAGTCTACAGTTTAAGCTAAACTATACTACCACACAACATGTAAGTAGAATATGACAGTGATGAAAAACCACAACATATATCTACATTTCTTTTTTCCTTATGGATGCCATTTTTGTTACCCTAGTTAATGGTAGCGTTCTTAGGATCAAATTTTGAAACTCTTTGTTGTTGTTGTTGCCAGGTGACATTAAGTCAGTTCCAGCTCATAGCCGTCCTGTATCCAACAGAACTCAATACTGCCTGGCCATACACCATCCTCCCAATCACTATTGTGCTTGAGTCATCGATGCAGTCTGTATCAATCCATCTTCTTTTTGGTCTTGCCCTTTTTCACTGACCTGCTACTTTACCAAAGACAGTCTGGTGGCCCAGAGATTAAAACATTCAGCTGCGAACCGAAAAGTTGGTGTTCTGAACTCACCGGCTGCTCTAGAGGAGAAGACTCGTATAAAGATGTATAGCCTTAGCAACTTTATGAGGCAGTTCTACTCTGTTTCTTAGGGTCACTATGAGTCAGAATTGGCCTGGCGGCAGTGGGATTTTTTGGGGAGGTTTCTGGTTTACCAAGCATGGTATCCTTCTCCAGGGACAGGTCCCTTCTGACAACATGGCCAGAGTAGGTGAGATGAAATCTGGCCATTTTCTCTTCTGAAGAACATTCTGGCTGCACTTTTTCCAAGGCAGATTCATTCGTTCTTCTGGCAGCACATGGTATACACTCTTCACCAATGGCACAACTCAAATACTTCAGTTCTTCTGCCTTCCTTACTCATTGCCCAGGTTTCACACGCATAAGAAGCTATTGGAAATACTATGACCTGGTTCAGGCACAGTTTAGTCTTCACAATCTTTTCTCTCTAACACTTAGAGAGGTCTTTTGCAGGAGATTTTCCCAGTGCAACAAATAATTTGATTTCTTGACTGCTCCTTCCACATTAATTATAGAGCCTAGAAAAATGAAATCCTTGAAAATTTCAATATTATTTCCATTTAGTCCTTTATGTTTCAGGTTACCAAATTCTTGGCTTGATACCTTAAAGTAGGTAAGCTTTTTGTAATAATAATGCCCACATTTAAAAGTTGTTCTTTGGGTTAGTCACTGGTTACACTTAAATACTAGGCAATAATTTGTTCAAATCTGGCTCTTTACTTTTTCTACTAAGTCTCTTCCTTTATAATCTCACTTTACCCTCAATAACCCATTGAGACAGGTTCTGAAATTTACTGGTCTGAAATAAATGACTATCTTAGTTCTCTAGTGTTGCTATAACAGAAATACCGCAAGTGGATGGCTTGAACAAGCAGGAATTTATTCTCTTACAGTTTAGAAGGCTAGAAGTCCAAATTAAGAGTGCCAGCTCTAGGGGCTGGGTGAAGGCCCCTTGACCTCTGACTTCATCTCTGCCTCTTGTTCCAAGCCCACTGGAGCTGCAGGTGTCTTCTAACTAAAAGACAGCTGTTGGGTGCCAAGGCTGACAAACCTTAGGTTGAGAGGTAAAATGACACAATCCTAAGATCAACAGGTAACACAGTAGGCTCAAGTCAGGGTCAAGTCCAGGAACTGGAGATGATGACTTGGTCAAATGCAGAATCCAAAATGTGCCAAAAAGCTACAGAACTTTCCCCAAACTTCTCAATTTTACTGGAAGCAGCCTACACCCCCAGAGGGAGCTGCCCTTCAACGACTTAGCTGCTCACAGCAGATTCCACCATAGAGGTAATCACAATCTCATCATGGGGAATAACTATATCCAGCTGCCAAGCCACTCAAGACTGTGGCCCAGCCATGTTGACACACAACCTTGACTCAATAGGGACTATTCATTAAGCTAAACAACAACTCTAAATTTGAAAGTTCTTAACATAGTATTATCCCTAAAGGTTAATTTACATTTTTACTGGTATTTGCATTACTTTTACCATCCTTATCACATAGAAAATGGCAGAGTACAGACTCTACCCAGTTCTGCTCATCCCTTCTTCCAAGCTGCAGGGCGTTAGTCTTGTTGCTGGCTTGTCTGATCTTTGTCTCTGCAAGATACCTTGCTCATGACACCGACTGTTAGTCAACCTCCTGCTTCACTTCTTACCTATTTGGATCTTAGATTCCAACCACTCTTCTCTGAGTCCTGGCTGATTCCAGGCTTCCCACACTTCTCTGTCTACCTTTGAGCTCCCATGTCTTTGACACTGCAATATGACACTTTTGTCAGGCTTCTCCCACCCTCAGGTAAGAAAGAGAATCCAGAAAAGACACAGGCCATGTTTTGTTTTCTTTCTCAACTATTTTAATCCACGCTAAACTACTCAAGAAAATTCTCTTGAACTTCGTTAGTGTTTGATTATATTAGTGATTATTGGACATTTATTATGCATATAGCATTGTGCTATACAATGATTAAACTAAACAGATACGTACACTTCCTTATGAAGATTATAATTTACTAGAGAAGAAAGTGCTTTTATGCTGTGTAGCACTTTTTGTATTTGAGTACAACAGCCATACAGAATATTACTCACTTCTCAGATGAAAAATTATGTCATAATATTGAATAGGGTTTTTTTTTTTTTTTGCTTGTTTTGATGCACAGAACTTTACACTCCCAGCTCCCTTTATGAAATATAATTCTAACACTCTATTCTGAGAATCATAGCTACTAGACTGTGAATGCCTCCCAGGCAAGGGGCTTGAATCCAGCTTATTTTTTACACATTATTCCTTGAAGTACTGGAAAATAGAGCTTCTCAGAATTTCTTGCCGGGTTTAAGTGTTTGCTGCTGTTGTTTTCAGGTGTCAATGAGTAGACTCCAACTCTTAGCTACCCTCACAACCCAATCATTGGTATCCTTGAGCCCATGGTTGCAGCTCCTGTGTCAGTTAAGCTCATTATCGGTCTTCCTCTTTTTTGCTGATCCTCTACTTTACCTAGCATGATGTCCTTCTCCAGGGACTGGTCCCTCCTGATGACATGTCTAAAGCACATGAGGTGAAGTATTGCCATCCTCGCATCTAAGGAGCATTCTGGCTGGACTTCCAATACAAATTTGTTCATTCTTCTGGAAGTCCAGGGCTGTTTTGGTTATCTAGTGCCACTCTAACAGAAAATACCACAATGGATGGCTTTAACACACAGGGATTTATTCTCTTAAAGTTTGGGAGACTAGAAGCCCAAGGTCAAAGTGCCAGCTGTAGGGGCTGGGTGAAGGTCTTTCAACCTTGGGCTTGCCCCATGGAGCAAGTGTCTCTTAACTCAGTAGCATGAAGTGTCTCTTAACTCAGGTAGCATGAAGTGTCTCTTAACTCAGGTAGCTGCTGATTGCTGAGTCCAACAAACCCAAGGTCAACAAACAAAATGGTACAGTCCCAAGATTATTTAGCAACACACAGGTTAGTAGTTTAAGTCCAGAAACAGTCCCAAGAGCAGCAGACAACATGGCAGACCACTCACTGATGAC
>NW_006922637.1:277733-296951 GCF_000298275.1 Orycteropus afer afer
TAAGACACTTGCCTGCTAACCAGACGGCTGGCGGTTCAAACCCACCAGCCACTCCTTGGAAGGAAGGTTGGGCAATCCTACTTCCATAGTGATAACTGCCTCGGAAACCCAAGGAGGGGTCGCTATGAGTCGGGGCCGACTCGACGGCACATGACAACAACAACAACAACATAGCAGAAATAGGAGCTCTGGTAGCATAGTGCCTAAGGCACTTGACTGCTAACCAGGAGGATGGCAGTTCAAACCCACCAGCCACTTCTTAGAAGGAAGGTTGGGCAATCTACTTCCATAGGGATACTGCCACAGAAACCCAAGGAGGGGTCACTATGAGTAGGGGCCAACTCAACAGCACATAACAACAACAACATAACAAACATAACCTAATCCTCATTAATATGAGTGAATCCTGCCTCATTAGCATAAGAAAAGCTCACTCTCAAATGGGACTACAACCATTGGCAGAGAGCCTGGAATTTACAACACATCACAAAATAGAAGATAATTGGATTACAAAATGGTAAAAAACCATCAAATGCTGGGAATCATAACCTACCCAAGTTGACATATTTTGGGGAGACACAATTCAATCCATGGCAGATAATAATTCATTTCAGTAAGTCAACTTTCAGGTACTCTAAACTAATGTGGCTATGGATTATATATTATAAAGTTTACAGAGAAAACTTTTATTCAGTTTGTAATATTCCAAATTTCAGTTCATAGTACTATAGGATTTTTAAAAAATGTGTTCAAGGCTGTGTGGTACTGGTAGAGGCATAGGCACATAGATCAATGGAATATGAAGAGAATCCAGAAAAGATTCATAGAAATATGTCCAAGTGATTTTTTTTTTTACAGTTGCAACAGTAATGAAATGGAGGAAAAATAGCTTTTTCAACAAATGGATCAATAGCCAAAAAATGAACTTCATTGAAAGAAGAGTGGGACAAAACTTGATCACTTCAACAGACAGAAAAAAGAAATTGGGTAGAATTAAATATTTATTCATAAAGATTTTTTGTCTAACAAATGACATCTACCAATGAATATACAGCAAAAATCATCCTAAAGATGAACTATAAATAATGAGAAAATCAATAGTAAGAATAACATCAATAAGAAAAATGCTATTTAATTTAATTTATTTTTTCTAAATTCTATTACAGATTCTTCAGAATCATCTGTCAGTCTGTGATACTCTGTCTGGTAGCTTGCAAGTTGCTGTGATGCTGGGAACTATGCCACAGACAATTCAAATACCAGTAGGGGCACCTATGGTGGACAGGTTTCAGTGGAGTTTCCAGACAAAGACAGACTAGGAAGAAGGACATGATGACGTACACTTCTGAAAAAAATTGGACAAATTCACAAGAGCCAAAAATGACCTTGATTACATACTCCCTGAATTTACAGACCACCTGAAGAATAGATTTCATGCATTGAACATAAATGACTGTAGACAAGACAAATTGTGGGAGGACATCAAGGATCAAGGACATCATGAAGAAAGCAAAAATTCATTTAAAAAAAAAAGGAAAGGAAGAAAAGAAAAAAAGTGGATATCAGAAGAGACTCTTAAATTTGTTCTTGATGAGTAGTGACTGGGATCTTAAAAAACTTTCAAGCAGCCATCTAGATGCAATGATGCGTTTCTCCTCATCCAGAGCAAAGAAGAATGAATAAAACCAAAGATTCATGGAAATATTTAGTCCAAGTGACTGGTACACCATGTGATCTGCAGCCTCTATGACTATAAGACCAGAAGAACTAGATGGTGCCCAGCTACCACTGTTAACGACTCAGAGGGGGATCTGTGTAGGAGATCCTGGATAGAGTGGGAGAACAATGTGGAACAAACTCAAAATCATTTGAGAAAAAAAAAAGGGGGGGGGATGAGGTTTTCTGGTCTTATAGAGCCTGATGGAACCACTGAGACTATGGTCACTAGCTGCCCTTCTGGTCTGGAATTGAACCTCTGGCTTCCAGCCAAAAAAAGACAGGCATATGAGGTAAACATTCACACTAGGTAGATACACTCCTTGGAGAGAAAAATCATGGGAGAATAGAAGGGCTGTGTATGCACAGGGACATAGCTCAGGGGGCAGGAGTTCATGGATGGATGGATACAGGGAAGAGGTAACTATGGGGAGGAAGTGGGAGGGGAGCTGTTGCATTGGGGTAAATTGTAGTCAATGTCATGACACAAAGTGTATGTGAACTTATGTATGGAAAGTGAATTTGTTCTGTAAACTTTCACCCAAACCACAATTAAAAAAAAAAAAAATTGCTATTGAATGGAGAGTAGCTAAAGTAAATGGAAAAAACTCAAAAACTCACTGCCGTAGAGTCAACTCTGACTCATGGTGTCCACTCCTTATGTTTCCAAGGCAGTATCTCTACAGAAGTAGATTGCCCAGTCTTCTTTCTGAGGAGTAGCTGGTAGAAATAATGAAATAAAAGAGCTGAACAGAAGATTTCAAAGGATAGCTAGAGAAGAGAAAATAAAGTATTGTAATGAAATATACAACGACCTGGAGTTAGAAAGTCAAATGGGAAGAAAATGCTCAGTATTTTTGAAGCTTAAAGAACTGAAGAAAAAAATTCAAGCTTCAGTTGCAATATTGAAGGATTCTATGGGCAAAATATTGAATGATACAGGAAGCATCAAAAAAAGAAAAAAAGATGGAATACACAGTGTCACTGTACCAAAAAGAATTGGTCAATCTTTACCTATTTCAGTAGCTAGAATATGATCAAGAACTGATGGTATTGAAGGAAGAAGTCTAAGATGCACTTGAGGGATTGATGAAAAAGAAGAACTGATGCATGTGAGTTATGGTTTTGGTGACGAATATCGACTTTGGACTTCCAAAGAAGGAACAAGTACACACTGGGAGAAATGCAGTGAGAATACTCCATACAAGTGGGAATGGCCAGATTCACCTCTTGTACTTTGGTCTTGTTATCAGTCCCTGGGGGAGGATATCATGGCTGGCAAAGCAGGGGGTCAGCAAAAAAGGGGAAGCCCTTCAATGAGATGAATGCACACAAAGGCTACAACCATGGGCTCAATTGTGTGGTTGGTTCAGAACCAGGCAGCGTTTCATTATGTTGTACATAGGATCTCTATGAGTCAAAACTGACTTGACAGCACCTAACAACAACACAGCATTAGAGAATTTAGCAAGTGAAATATGACAAGAAAGGCAAATAATCACAGATTCTAATTGAGGTCAGGGTATTCCTAGGGCTTTGGAATTTGAAGTGTAACCATGTGATTCTTCTGTTCCAGAGTTACTTCACTATAATTTGCCTTCCCCTGTGTGTTGATGGAGCAGGTGGAATGTGATTTTTGGGAGCTAGTCAGAACCTATCTGCTGGTTTGGATTTTCTACCAAGGATTCCCCAAACTAATAGGTTGATCAAGGTGACAGAGGGAAAGGCAGGAGAAAAGTAGAATTCCCATCCACACACTATTGTTGTTGTTGTTAGGTGTCATCGAGTCATCTCTGACTCATCATGACCCTATGTGCAGCAGAATGGAATACTGCACGGTCCTCTGCCAGCTCCAGAATCCCTGCAATACTTTAGCCCATTGTTGCAGCCACGGTGCCAATCCATTTCTTTGAGGGCCTTCCCCTTTTTCATTGACCCTCTAGTTTACCCAGCATGATATCCTTCTACAGGGAATGGTCCCTTCTGACAACATGACCAAGGTAGGTGACATGAAGTCTGGCCATTCCCACTTCCAAGGAGCATTCTAGCTGCACTTCTTCCAGACAGACTTTTAGTTTTTTTTAGCAGTCCATGGTACTCTCAGTAGTCTTTGCCAACACAACTGAAAACCATAAACTCTTCTTTAGTCTTCCATATTCATTGTCCAGCTCTCACATGCATAAGAGGTAACTGAAAATACCATGGCTTAGGTCAGGTGCACCTTAGTCTTCAAGTAGATAACTTTGCTCTTCAACACCTGAAAGAGGCCCTTCACAGTTGATTTGCCCAATGGTATACGTTGTCTCATATCTTGACTGCTGCTTCCACTGGTGTTGACTGTAGTACCAAGTAATATGAAGTCTCTGAAAACCTCAATCTTTTCTTCATTTATTGTGATGCTGCTTATTGGTCCAGTTGTGAGGATTTTTGTTTTCTTTATATTGAGGTGTAGTCCATACTGCAGATAGTGCCTCAAGTAATCCTCACTTTCAGCAAGCAAAGTTGTGTCATAAGCATATCACAAGTTGTTAATGATTTTTCCTCCAATCCTAATGACAGGTTCCTCTTCATATAGTCCAGCTTCTCGCATTATTTGCTCAGCATGCAGATTGAATAATTATGGTGAAAGGATACAACCTTGATATACACCCTTCCTTTTTGATTTTAAACCATGCAGGGTCTACTTGTTCTGTTCAAACAATAGCTTTCTGGTCTATGTACAGGTTCCTCATGAGTACAATTAAATGTTCTGGAATTTCCACTCTTCTCAATATTACCCATAATTTTTTATGATCTACATAATCAAATACTTCTGCATAGTCAATAAAACACAAGTAAACATCTTTCTGATATTCTTTGCTTTGAGCCAAGATCCATCTGCCATCACCTCTCATTCCACATCCTTTTCTGAATCCAGCTTGCCTTTCTGGAAGTTCCACAAGCTAGTTCATGTCAGTCTTGGACCCTACAAGAGTTAAATGGCTTCTCCGTGTTTGGTGTTTTTTTCCCTCCTTTTTCTTGAGGCTGATCTCATGAATGGTACCATAGTCACTTCTGAGTCAGCATCTTGGGAAGAACTGTAATGTCCAATAAAAACAAAAAGTAAAGTAATAATAAATTATCATAGAAATGTCCTAATATTGGTGATCATCACAGACAAGTCACTATAATTTTTGTGAACTTTCTTAATTCTCAATTTTAGTTTCTCATCTCTTTCTCCATCCAAAATGTGTGTTTATGTGTTTTGCAATTTGTGGACAAATAGATGTGAAGATGTCCTATTGTTCATTAGAAAATTAAATAGTTGTGTTTAGATAAATATCTGTTATTGATATTAACAAAGATTTCTAAAGAACAGATGGCTATTAATTGGTTGAAAAAGTGCAGGCAAAAGGGTTCCCTTGTGCCTTTTACTTTTGGCAATTTTACTGAATTATATTTATATATATTAAAATTATATTGAAAAAATAAACTTAGTCCAATTATAGCAACCTAAGTGCCATTTTCAACAAACATATCACTATGAAATTATGATTACCAGTAAAAATTTACAAGTGCAACATTTTCAAAATTAAATAAAGCAGAGAAGATAATTTTCAATCAAAGTGGATTATTATGGATCAAAATGATTGGACTTTAAAGATTAAAAAGCCCAATTAAAGATAATTTACCTTATGATGGTCTATAATTTGAGAGGAAAATGAATTAAAATGATAAATTTTAGTGTTAAAATGTTTTCTCAGGCAGTTGATTTATTCCAGTTGTCTTCACTTTGTTTATTGTAACCTTAGTTGGTACAATTTAAAAGAGCAGTTAACTTCAAACTGTTTGATAATAACAGATGTTTAAGTGTTTAAACCCTCAGAGAAAAATTACCAGATAATTAAATGTCACAATAAATTTTTTTTGGAAATGATCTTAAATCCTATAAAAAAAAGAAAAATCCTTTAAAGTGGTTGAAATGATGGTTATGCTTTCAGTCTAAATAAGCTAAGAGAAACTTTAAAATTCACAATGAATCTTTCACAAGCAAGCTTTCTCTCCTTCAGGGAGGGCAGAGACCATCAGAAGTCACCCTCACTGAGGAGTCTGGACTCTCCTTTAAATGACACCAGTTGAACCCTACTGCTATTGAATTGTAAGAGTTTGAAGGGGCTTAGTTAATACGAGAAGATAATTTTTCTACCTAGAAGCTGTACATCCACTCCACCCCACCCCCCACCCCCCACAAAATAGTAATTCAACTCTTCTCTGAAGCAGGTAAACAGGCCGAATGTAACCAATCTGTGATTCCATTTTTCATGCTACCAGTTGCACATGACTAGGAATTCCCTCCAACACAGGGTCTGCTCATGAAGGGTAGCACAGGCGTGTGGAGATTTCCTCTCTGTGCAGTGGCTCACGGCCTTGAGTTAAACAAACAAACAAACAAACAAAAAACACTGCCACTGAGTTGATTGTGACTCATAGTGACCTCCACTGGGTTTCCAAAGCTGTAAATCTTTATGGAGTATATTGCCTCATCTTTCTCCCACAGAGCAGCTGCTGGGTTTGAACTGTTGACCTGCTGGTTAGCTACAAATGCCTTCAAATGCCTTACCAACCCTAACACCAGAGCTCCTTTAGCTTTGATAAAGACTTCATAAATGCCAGAAAAACTTGATAGTGCTCAACTACCATTACTAAATTTTTTAATCAAACAATCTTTGATCAAAAAGGGGACTCTACAGAATAGAATTTCAAACTCTCATGGAACCTAGACTTTCTAGCGTCATGGAGGCCAGATGGACCTTGGAAACTATTTTCCTGTATGAGTCGGGGCCGATTCGATGGCATATAACAACAACAACAAAAATCTTTAAACTTTAATCCCAAAGTCCATGAAGTCTTCTTGAAACAAATCAGATGTTGTATTGCACTGGGCAAATCTCCTGCAAAAGACCTCTGTCAAGTGATGAAGAGCAAAGATATCTCCTTGAAGACTAAGGTGCACCTAACCCAAGCCATGGTGTTTTCAATTGCCTCATATGCATGTGAGATTTGAACAGCGAATAAGAAACACTGAAGAAGAGTCAATCCTTTTGAGTTGTGTTGTTGGCGAAGAATAATACTGAAAGTACCATGGACTGCCAAAAGAACTAACAAATCTATCCTGGAGGAAGTGCAGCTGGAATGCTTCTTGGAAGGGAGAATGACCAGACTTTGTCTCACCTACTTTGGTCATGTTATCAGAAGGGTCCATTTCCTGGTGAAGGATATCATGCTGGGTAAAGTGGAGAGTCAACAAAAAAGCTGAAGGCCCACAATGAGATGGATTAACACAGTGGATGGAATGATGGGCTCAGATATAGCAAAGGTTGTGAGGCTGGCACATGACTGGTCAGTTTTTCATTCTGTTGTATATAGGGTTGCCATGAGTCAGAGCTGACTCAATAGAACATAACAACAACAGTAAAGAACACGTGACTTGAGTATTATACTCTTTTTAAAACTATCTTTACAGGATCAAAGTGACAATATAACTTGAAAGCTTAGGTAAGAACCTTAAGGGGTAGTGAATATATGTTAATAAAAGAGAAAAACTCAGAAAAGTATTTTGAGAATGGTTGTGTAACTTGAAGAATATAATCATTGTCACTGAATTGTATGTGTGTTGTTTGTTGTTGGTGTTGTGTGCCGTCGAGTCGGACCCGACTCAAAGCAACCTCTCCTTGGCTTTCCAAGGCAGTATCACTATGGAAGTAGATTGCCCCATCTTCCTTCCGAGGAGTTGTATGTGTAGAAACTGTTAAATTAGTGTACATTTTGCTGTGTGTATTCTCAAAATTAATAATAAACAAATAATTAGAGACTTGAACTGTCAGTACATTTCTGTGTTAAGAGCCACTTGTGCCATTGTGTTCAGTATTTAAATAATGGCCAATTGCATCAAGATTCTCTAAAGAATTTATTTTCACTTTATTTGCCAGAAATGCACAAGTTATAAGAGAAAAGGGAAGAGCCAAGAGAAGCGTCAAGTATTTCGTAATTATTACACTTCTTTCAGTCATGTATTTACTTCACAAATGCTTGTTCACTTCATGTAAGCCAGATCCTGGGTACCTGCCTGCTGTTCTTACGTGCCATCAAGTGGGCTCCGACTTGTGGTAACTCCATGTACAACAGAACAAAACATTGTGCAATCCTGCACCATCCTCACAGTCTTTGCTATGCTTGAACCCATCATTGCAGCCACTCACCGAGGGTCATCTCGTGGAGGGTCTTCCCATTTTTTGCTGACCCACTATCTTTCGAAGCATGATATACTTCTTCAGGGATTGATCTCTTTTGACAACACGAACACAGTGGATGAGATAAAGTCTTGCCATTTTTGCTTCTAAGCATTCTTGCTGCAGGGTAGATTTATTCATTCTTCTGGCAGTCCATGATTTTTCAGCATTCTTTACCAACACCACAATTCAGAGGTGTCAACTCTTCTTCAGTTTACCTTATTCATTGTCTGGCTTTCACATGCTTATGAAATGATTGAAAACACTGTGTCTTGAGTTGTTGCTGTAATGTGCCGTTGAGTTGGACCCAACTCATAGTGACCCTTCCTTGGGTTTCCAAGGCAGTATCACTACAGAAGTAGATTGTCCAACCTTCCTTCCGAGTGTCTTGAATTAAGTGCAACTTAAACTTCAAAATGACATCTTTGCTCCTTAACACTTTAAAGAAGTATTTTGTTAATGATTTCCCAGTGCAATATATGTGTGATTTCTTGACTGACGCTTTTATGGTTGTTGGTTGCAGAGACAAGTAAATTAAATCCCTAACAGTAAAATGTTTTCTCCATTTATTTTTTCTGTCTTGAGGACTTTTGTTTCCTTTATGTTGAGTTGTAATCCATACTGAAGACTGTAGTCTTTGATCTTCATCACTAAGTGCTTCAAGTATTCTTTATTTTTAGTAAGCATGGCTGTGTCATCTGCATATCGCAGCCTGTTAATGAGTTTTCCTCTGATCCTGATGCTATGTTCTTCACATAGTCCAGCTTCTCAGATCATTTGCTCAGCATACAGATTGAACAATTATGTATGTGGAATGGACAAAACCCTTCTTGGTTTTAAACCATGCAATATCCCCTTGTTCAGATGAAACAACTCTCTCTTGGTCTCTGTGTAGGTTCCTCATGAGCACAATTAAGTGTTCTGGAATTGCCATTCTCCACAATGTTATCCATAATTTGTTAAGACCTGCATAGTCAAATGCCTTTGCATAGTCGATAAAACACAGGTAAACATCTTTCTGGTATTCTGCGCTGTCAGCCAAGATCCCTTTGACAAAATAATGATGGCCCTCATTACATGTCCTCTGTTGAATCCAACTTGAATTTCCATTAGTTCCTTGTTGGTGTACAACTGCAATTGTTTTTATACTATCTTCAGCAAAATATTACTGTTAGTGCTGTAAATGATACTGTTCAATAATTTCTGTATTCCATTGGATCATCTTCCTTTGGAATGGGAACAAATATGGATTTCTTCCGGTTGGTTGATCAGTTAGCTGTCTTCCAAATTTCTTGGCATAAACTGTCAGTGCTGCATCTGTTTGTTGAAATATCTCAATGGGAGTATTCCATCAATTCCTGGAGCCTTGTTTTCTTTTGGCAATTCCTTCAATGAAGATGAGCATATGATGAAGAACCAAGAAGTCTTTCTTCCTTCAGTATCATTGGTTCGTGAGCATATGTTATCTCCTGAAATGACTGAATGTCGACCAATTGTTTTTGGTACAGTGACTCTGTGTATTCCTTCCATCTTCTTTGGATGTTTCCTGCATTATTCAACAGTTTGCCATAGAGTCCTTCAATACTGCAACTTGAGGCATGAATTTTTTCTTCAGTTCTTTCAGCTTGAGAAATGCTGAATGTGTTCTTTCTTTTTGGTTTCTAATTCCCAATCTTTGCACATTTCTTTATAAACTTTTGTCTTCTTGAGCTGCACTTTGAAATCTGTTCAACAGTTTTATTTCATTTCTTCCATTCACTTTAGCTGCTCTTTGTTCAATAACAAGTTTCAGAGTCTCTTCTGACATGCGTTTTGGTCCTTTCTCCTTTCCTATCTTTTTAATGACCTTTTTCTTTCTTCATGGATGATGTTCTTGATGTCATCCCATAGCTCATCTGCTCTTCAGTCATTGGTGCTCAAATCTGTTCTTCAGAGGGTCTTTAAATGACTGGGTAGAAATATAGAGATGTGAGGTGCTTGTGTCTCACCAAAGGGAATGACTAGCTTGCTTATAATGTAAATAAGGGTGATGTCACCCTAGTGGGGACAGGGCTGTATAAATAAGGTGTAAATAAGGAACCCTAACATGGAGATTGGTCAGTTTGTCCTCCCACAGGAGGCTTAAACTGAGCCATCACAGATGTGGGAAGGTGTGACCTCACAATTACCAGCAGTGGAGCCAGGAGTAGAGCACATCCTTTGGACGTGAAGTTCCTGTGCCAGGAGTGTCCACGACCTGGGAGACAAAGAGGGAGTTTTAACACCTTCCTGAGATGGTGAGAGAGGACAAGAAGCAGTCGCAGAAAGGCACAGGCTGCAGAGGCAGCAGAATAAGACTGGAGGGCAGAACCGGAAAGCAGGGTGGGTTTGGGACCTATGGAGCAAGGAACTGAGCATCTTCCCGGGCAGGAGGCTTGCTGGCAGTGAGTGGCCCTGGGCATTTGCTAGAGCTAAGTTTGCTGACCCCTGGATCTACAACTGAGTGCCTTTAGGCCAAGACTTTCTTGTGGAGTAGGGTGCACCAGGACACTTATCAGCAGAGCTGAAAGTGATTTGTAACTCTTGCCTGAACTGGGCAGAGACCAAGGAGCATGGGGCCAAGATGCCAATGGCAGGGAGAGAGGTTTTCCCCTGGGCACAGGCGAGAAGCTATTCTGATGGAAGAACTGTGTCCCGAGTCATTCCTAATCCTAAATTGTAATCTGTTACTTCCTTAATAAACCCCATAATTGGGAATATTGTCTCTGAGTTCTGTGTGGCCATTGCAAGGAATTATCAAATGCAACAGAGAAGTAGAGAGTGTCATGGGAGGGACAGTTAGTGTCAGAATGACATACACTTCACAGAAATCAGCATTGGACTGCTGACCCAAATCTTTCTCCCCTTCTGATGTCAGAGGAGGTTAATGCCACCTGTATGCCATTTTTACACTCCGCTCAGCTTTCTTTTCAACCGGTCTCATAGCACATTATCGAGAGTCTGGAAGCCAAGTGGCTTTGAGTTTCCCAGAGGCCTGTGTTTCCTGTGTTCTCTCTAGCTTTGCCTGGGCCACCCTTTTTAACTGGACATCAGCAGATGCCAAGCACCAGGTTGGAAACACAAAATGCTTCCTGATGTTATGTCAAATTTGTCCTTGTAATAAACAGAAAGGCTTTCTCTGGTTAACAGACCGTCTCTCCATGTTTTTTTTTTTAAAAAAGAAAAAAGTCAGTTAATGATTGTGACATTGAACGCCTTGTCTTAACCTCTGAGCAGGTTCCATATGACCCAGAGAGCCGCATCTTCAGGGACCAGGGGGCATTCAGAGGCCATGCTCATTTTCATGTACTGGTCAGCTATGAGAGCCCCCCTTATCCCGGAAATATCCTTCTGTCTAAGTGGATTTAGCAACCACTGATTTAGAAGGCAAAGAAGCATCAGCCTAGCTTTCTTTTAACAAGCAGGAGACTGTAAATGTGACATTTATTTCAAGGTTATATCCTGATTTTTGACTGACATGTTCTATTCTTTCAGGTCTGTTAACTTGGGACTACTCTAATTTACATAGATACGACAAAATGACCTCCTAAAACTGGGACATATTTCATAAAATGGTGCAATATATGGAAGCAAAATTGTCACAACTATGATTGTCCATAGTGAAAAGAAATGGTCTATAGTGAAAAATAATACTGTGCTTCCTTTTATGGGAACTGTATAAATAAATTACTATGGATTTCAAGATTTCAGAGACCTATGTGTGGTGTATACAAAGATGCACATGTTTGTGTTTTTCTATATTAATGGACAATTCAGAGGGGCTATTTTATAAAGTGAAAACTCTAATGGATAAGAAATACTAAGTGAAGATCTTAATTTCGAATCTATGTTTCCACTTAAGCATTTTATCCTCTTTTCTTTTTATTTTAAAGGTTATTTTCAGTTCCATCTCCTGTGCATTTGACTTCCTCAGGAATAGATTCTGCTCAGAAAATATTCTAACTGGTGTAATTAGCACCTGATGCCCAGTGTAAAGCAGTCAAACACTGTTCTCAATTACTCCCCAGGGCCCTACATTGTCCTCTTGAGTACATGGCATAAAAATTCAACACTTTAATCTCTTTATTAAAACATTCTCTAGGGTTAGAGAAACATATTAAAAATTACATTATTAAAGATGTTTTTATTCTGCCTGTGTCATGCCACTCTAAATTTTAAAGAAAAAAGAGCAAAAAAAAAATAATAATAATAAAAAAAAAACCCTGTACATATTGTTAGATGCACTAAAAGCACAATAAAAAGCAATTCAATTAATATTGATTGAACAACTACGATACCCAAGGGGTGGGTTCTTTCAGGCATTGTTTACAGTTTCCAAACTGTGTATTTTGTTTCTAATCGGGAGAACTTTAGCATCTGAAAGTAAGAAATAAAAGACAAGTCAAAGTTTACAGGAATAGAGGCCTGCTGCAGTCTAGGTAATATCTTGACCATGGGCACATGGGAAACTGGGATAAGTCCCCAAGGGGGAACAAGAAACCGTCCAGGCTTTAGAATAAGATCTTTTCATTCTGTGGCTGTTTTCTCACTTTTTCTGAGAGTTATTATTTATGATTCTCACAGACTTTACAGAAATTTTCTATTAGGCTTTTAAAATACAAATATAAAGGGTAATGGATCTCCCTGAACTCTTGGAAGAAGTGACACCGCCAGCTCCTTTCCTGTAACGTTTTTATTAATATGTGTGACCTGCTCAGCATCTGGTCACAAGGCATCTGCAAAGCCATATGTCATAGCCACACGGAAATGACTGGAAAGGAAAGGAATATTTGCTTTCTGATACAAACATATGTATATACGTATGTCTTAACACACACAGTATTGGGTGCCATTTAGTTGATTCTGACTCATGATGATGCCATGTGACAGAATAGAACTGCCCCATAGGGTTTTCTTGACTGTGATCTTTATAAAGGGCGCTTTGGTGATGTAGTGCCTAGGCATTTGACTGCTAACCAGAAGGCTGACAGTTCAAACCCACCAGCCACTCCTCAGAAGGAAGTTTGGGCAACCTGCTATGGTAGAGATACCACCTTGGAAACCCAAGGAGGGGTCACTAGGAGTTGGAAATGACTCGACGACAATGAGGTTTGAGGTGAGGAATCTTTCTCAAAGCCAATCACCAGGTCTTTCTCCTTCAGAGTCACTGATGGGTTTGAACCATCAACATTTCAGATAGCAGCCTATGGTTAACCTTTGCACCACCAGGATTCCTCACACAGGCATACACATATATGTTCATTTATGTATACTATATAATTCTGAAAATACATTTACCTTATACTTTCATAAATAATACTGTATCCCACTAATGTCTTTCACGTTCATTTTGCCAACCTTCAATTTGCTATTACACAAGCTAAAATACTTCCAAAAATGTGTGTGTATTTGCATGTGTGTGCGTATGTAAATGAGTGATGGAATCTTCTAAGCATCACCAGAAACAAACTAGGTGGAACCTCTTCTAAGAAAATTCAACTTTGATTATTATTAAGATTTACTTTCTCTTAAAATTTGCCAAAGTTTACTCACCTTCTTCATCTATCTCTAATTTTACTATATAATGCTATAATTAAGATATTTCAAAGTGCAACTCTTAAGTGTTCCTTAATTCTAAGAAACCTTAATATCAATGGACTAAAGGTAGTACTTCATAAAATATATTTGGCATTAACAGATTGAAGGTTATATAAATCAGATAAATTTGAGAAGTAAAATCACATCAGGAAAGGGAAGACACGTGCCTAGAAGAGGGAACCATGACCTCAAAAGAATCGCCAGGCCTGGAAATTCTACTTGAATAAATAAACAGTAAATAAATAAGGGAGCTCCCCTAGAGAAAATGAATAAATAAGATAGAGTTACTAGTTTAGGAGTTACGACTGTAAATAATTATAATAATGTTAATTTCCAGTGTGCTCAGCACTTAGGAAGTTTGTTATTATGCCCTCATTTTTCTTCATGAAATTTTCTTCACACGTGGTGTTGGGGATGATTAGATCAGCATTATAAAATACCAATATAAAATGTCAGTCATGAATAAGAGCTGCTTTGTAGAAAATCAATTGAAACTTAATTATTCTGAAAAGCCAGCCTCCCAAGATGGGAGACATTTTACAGTCACTGACACACACAATCTTAATGGTGCGAAGACACGTTTGGTCACTCCCTCCTCTATGATAGAATTTCTTTCAACTGGTTTCTAGGACAACACACTTTTCATGCATTTCTTTCTATGTCACTTGTACTCCTTTTCATTCCTTTTTTCTAGTTCCTTATCTTCTTACCAACCATTTACCAGTGCAAAGTTCCAAGGCTCAGTCCATATACCTGTTCTCTACAATGCACATGTCCTTGATGACCTAATCCAGACTCAACCCCCAAATGCCTTATATTCTGAAGACTTGCAGTTGGACAGGAGTACTTCCAGCTTTCTCTTGCGCTCCAACACATATCCCACTGCCTTCTTGCCATCTCCCATGTGTGTATTCAAGGCAGCTCCACTACAATGGTCCAAGACTGAGTCCATAACTGAACCCCTAAACTTCCTCCTTGAATCTCTATTGTCTGTGATCGTTCCCTCAGATATCAGGTGTTTCCATTATAAAGTAGGTCTATTATCTTCATTAACCTATCAAAGTTATCTTGAAGGTATATTTTGTATGTGGGTGAATATGCAAGAGGACAGAAGAGGGTGGAAGAGATCACTGTAGAATGGTCACCTTGAACACTCAAAATTTGAGCAGAAACTATTCAGCATTCTAAAGGGGTTCCAGTCACACAGCATTCTGAAGGGGTTCCTTGATAAATTCTTTGGACTTGGGGTTTGGAGGAAGGACTGCAAAGAAGGGTGCAAAGAAAAACGAAGCTACCTTTAATGTGTATGGATCATGTCAGGCTCATATGAAATTAGAAGAACCACGTGATGTACCACAAAGACAACAGGATTTTTAATAGTCAAGCCTGAGGTTGAGCACTAGCTCTGTCTCTTCTCCACACACTGGACACTTTTTAATTTTCTATGAAACTAACATGTCTTATTGAGAAGATAATAAGCACTGAGTGCCTAACAATATTTGGCCTGTGATAAGTGGGCAATGAAATGAAGCTGTTGGGTAGCTTGCTGACAGTTTGGGACTCCTTGCCTGGATTCACATCATTGCTATGCACATCTTGGTTCCCACAGTTTGATGTGTTTGTGCATTGGAACTTCACCCATGAATTGGGAACAATGCAGATATATATTTTGCAATGTCATTGTGAAAATTTTGGGAGCAAATCTGTGAGAAAACACTTGGCAGAGTGCCAGGCATCATGTTGGTGATAGTGTGATCTCAGCTACCATTGCTTTTACAACAAGGAGTTTCAATCAACATCCTCACAGAGCTGTGTGGCCAGGTCATTATTTTATTAATTGGGACACAATACAAAGGGTGATGAATGTGGTTGCTAACCTGCAGAATTTTCAATTGATTCTGAGGTTTTTTAAGCATTAGGTATTTTAAATATGAGCTAATTGGTAGGATATGAATTATTTCAAGTGGTATATAAAGAGTATGTGAAAAGTGATTTATCCAGAAAGTGCATTTTATATATGACAACTTTATAATTTCTATATCTTGTTTAACAATAAATGTGCACTGCTCACTTCTGCTCTTCTATTGGCCTCACAGTGCTATTTTCAAAGACGGGAAGCTGTGAGGTTTCCTGTTTCCTTCTATTTGTCCTGCAGAGCTAGGGCTCTTTTTATGATATACAATGGAGCAACTGCTGTGACCAAAATCAATTCTGAACTATAAAAGTCAACAGGTCTCCTTAAACAGCATTTTTTTTCCCTTCTTCTCAGTCTACAAAACTGTGGAAGATTGCAGTTAAACATTGTTCTCGGTCATTTTAAGAGCTATTACAGTGTCTTGCATTATATATCACTCTACTCAATTGGTTGCAGTCATATCTGTCACTACAAAGTTCACCCTTGGAAAAGAAAAATGTAGGTCGACTCTGCTCAGATTATATATACACAATATGTTTCATTAAATATATATATATTGCACATCTACAAGTAATGAGACATTGATGATGTGGACTATGCTGAGTGACATATGGACCTTGTTTCTACAGTGCTTCCTTAGGTGATACTGGAGATCATGTTTAGAAAGTGGACGAGTACAGATGAGATGATTTGAAGGAAAAAATGGGAGCAATGTTGATCCCTCCACACAACTCCAAGGGTAATAGGAAATACTAGCATTGGCTCTCTTAAGTGTGTGATTTTGGTGAAGCATGTTTATTTTACTTTTAGAGATTAACATAAACAGATGCTCATAAGAAGTCCAATGAGATAAGTCTGTGTTTATCTTCTGATGTTATGATTTTATTCATATTATATGACTATATTTTCTCAAGAGAGTAGGCACACAATATAATCAAATATAAGGCACACATCTTAAGTTATGCAAACCTATAATTAAAAAAAATCTGATTGGCATTCCCCTGAAATTTGATTTATTTTCCAGTCTGTTTTCAGTGTTGTGGAAATTAAAGTGAGAAATGTCCTTGCCGATGTGCTCCTAGAGCATATCAAATGACAGTAAACATGTAATTACTTTTAAAACTGGGTATTTCTATGCCAAATACTTTTACTATTTTCAAATTTAAATTTACATATATCTTGTTTATGCTTCTTTGGTTCTATTATCTATCTATCTATTTATGTATCTATCTGTGAAATATACACTTTGATAGCATTTTCTGTACAGCACACACGCATAGCTCTGCCCCTATATTCTACTGCATGAATAAATGCTATTTATATACCCTTCTAAAAATGAAAATGTTTAAGCATCTGAATAGTCAAGAAACATCAATTGTACAATCAGGCATGGTAGCAGGATCCCTGACGTTGTTGCTGTTGTTAAGTGTCTTTGAGTCACTTCGAATTCATAGAGACCCTATGCACAGCAGAATGAAACACCGCCTGGTCCCGCACCAGCAACACAATCCTTGCTATACTTGAGCCCATCGCTGCAACCATTGTGTCAATCCATCTTTTTGAAGGCTTTCCCCTCCTTCATTGGCCATCACCTTACCAAGCATGACATCTTTCTGCAGGAAATGGTCCCTTCTGGCAACATGACCAACGTAGGTGAGACGAAGTCTGGCCATTCTTGCCTCCAAGGAGCATTTCGGCTGCACTTCCTCCAGGACAGATTTGTTAGTTCTTTTAGCAATCTATGGTACTCTCAGCATTCTTCGCCAGCCCCACAACTGAAAAGGCTCAACTCTTCTTTGGTCTTCATTCATTGTCCAGCTCTCACTTGCATATAAGGTGACTGAAAATACCATGGTTTGTGCCAGGTGCACGTTAGTCCTCAAGGAGATATCTTTGCTCTTCAGCACTTGAAAGAGGTCCTTTGCAGATGATTTACCCAGTGCTATACATCGTCTAATGACCTGACTGCTGCTTCCATTGGCATCAATTGCAGCATTAAGCAATGTGAATCTTTGACAACTTCAATCTTTTCTCCATTTATCGTGATGCTGCTTATAGGTTCAGTTATGAGGATTTTTGCTTTCTTTATATTGAGATGTAATCCATACTGCAGACTATAGTCTTTAATCTTCATCAGTAAGTGCTTTAAGTCATTCTTGCTTTCAGCAAGCAAAGTTGTGTCATCAGCATATTGTAGGTTGTTAATTATTTTTCTTCCAATCCTGATGAGACATTCTTCTTCATATAGTCCAGCTTCTTAGATATTTGCTCAGCATACACATTAAATAAGTATGGTGAAAGGAGACAACTCTGACACACTCCCTTCTTGATTTTAAACCATGCAGTGTCCTCTTGTTCCATTTGAGCGACAGACTCTTGGTCTATGTACAGGTTCCTCATGAGTAAAATTAAGCGTTTTGGAATTCCCATTTTTCTCAATGTTATCCACAATTTTTTATGATCCACACAATCAAATGCCTTTGCATAGTCAATAAAACATAAGTAGACATCTTTCTGGTATTCTTTATTTTGAGCCAAGATCTATCTGACATCGGCAGTGAAATCCCTTGTTCCATGTCCTCGTCTGAATCCAGCTTGCACCTCTGGAATTTCTCTGTCAATATACCACTGCAACCATTTTTGAATTATATTCAGTTAGATCTTACTTGCATGAGACATTAATGATATTGTTCAATATTTTCCACATTTGGTGGGATCGTCTTTTTTTGGAATGGGTACAAATATGGATCTCTTCCAGTCAGTTGGCCAGGTAGCAGTCTTCCAAATCTCTTGGCATGACTAAGTGAGTGCACCCAGTGGGGCATCCGTTTGTTGAAACATCTCAAGGGGTATTCCGTCAATTCCTGAAGCCTTGTTCTTCCTCAGTTCCTTCAGTGCAGCTTCAACTTCTTCCTTCAACACCATTCATTCTTGATCATATGCCACCTCCTGAAATGGTTGAAGTTCTACCATGTCTTTTTGGTACAATGACTCTCTGTATTCATTCCATCTTCTTTTAATATATCCTGCATCATTCACTATGTTGTCCATAGAATCTTTCAATATTGCAACATGAGGCTTAATTTTTTTTCCTCACTTGTTTCAGCTTGGGAAATGCTGAGTGTGTTCTTTCCTTTTGTTTTTCTAACTCCAGGACTTTGCACATTTCATTATAGTAATTAGCTTTTTCTGCTTAAGCTGCTCTTTGAAATCTTCTATTCAGCTCTTTTATCTTCTCATTTCTTCCATTTGTTTTAGCTACTCTCTGATCAAGGGCAAGTTTCAGAGTCTCTTCTAACATCCATTTTTTTTTTCCTCGTTTCTCATCTTTTTAATGACCTCTTGCTTTCTTCATGGATGATGTTCTTTATGTCATCCCATAATTCTTCCAGTTTTCAGTGTTTGGTGTTCAATGCATCAAATCCATTCTTTAGATGGTCTCTAAATTCAGGAGGGATATACTCAAGGTCATATTGTGGCTCTCATGGACTTGTTTTAATTGTGTTCAACTTCAAGTTGAATTTGCATATGAACAATTGATGGTCTGTTCCACAATCAGCTCCTGGCCTTGTTTTGGCTAAAGGTATTGAGCTTTTCTATTGCCTGTGCCACAGATGTAGTCAATTTAATTCCTATATACTCCATCTGGTGATGTCCATGTGTATAGCCACCATTTGTGTTGTTGAAAAAAGGTATTTGCAA
>NW_006922637.1:297786-298296 GCF_000298275.1 Orycteropus afer afer
TCTTCATTATTCTTTTCTCTGGATGAGGAGAGACCCATTGTTGCATCTAGATGGCTGCTTGCAAGCTTTTAAGATCCCAGTCGCTACTCACCAAAGTGAAAGGTGGAACAATGTTTTGTGTTGTATGTTATCCCAATTGAGCTTGAAGTCACCTGCAACTATGGTCCTGAGCCTACAGGTTCAACTACTCACTCTCTCTGGGTAGCTGGCTGTGACCAAGAAGTTACTACATCCTTATCCCTTATCAGCTCTACTATAAACCTGGAAATTCTTACAGAACATACAAGTATACTTGTAGAACCATTGTCTGCCAACCCTATACATGGTCTTGGGTACACTCCCTACTTCACAGACATACCTAATAGTTCAGCCTGTCCACCCATTTATCCTCCCATATACCCATGTTTGCTTTCACTGACAACGCAATACTGTATGACTGTATGTACAAAAGGGTTCATCTTTGTTGTCTGGACCTCCCATGTACCTCTCTATCTCTTCCTCTTCCTCAAC
>NW_006922637.1:302356-303319 GCF_000298275.1 Orycteropus afer afer
TTTTTTTTTTGATCTTTTTTCTGATTGATCCCTTTCCAAAGAAGTATTCAGGTATTTGTCTCCAATCTTATTAATTATGTCTTCGATTGCATCAATTCTACTCTTTTGCTCTTTCAATGTGTTATCTATTTCTGACAATTTAGTATTAATCATCTGAATTTCTATCTGTAGATTTTGAATCATTTCTAATTCTTCATTTATTTTGTCATTTTGTTCTTGTATTTTCTTCTAAAATACTTCCAGGCTCTTGTCTGTTTTCCTTTATCTGTCTCTCAATCCTTTTAAGTTATCTAAATATAATTCTTTTGAATTCCTTATCAGGGAATCCAATGCTGCTTCTTCCTCAGGGATGTGTTCTAGGTCTGTATCCTGCTCCTTTGTTTTTACCTCTTCATCTTGGTTCATTGTGTGGACTGTGATGGTCTGTTGTCTCTGAGACATTGCAACATTGTTGTATTTAGATCTCTGTTAACTATTTGTGAAGAGCAGCTAAGGGTAAGTCAGGCTCTTCTTGGTGGTTGTTTATCATTGGCCCATTGTTAGAGAAGGAAATGGTGGCTTTCACTCAGTAAGTGAAGGTGCAGTTGGGTGTGGTGTGGTTGTGTCTTATAGGCACAATTGCGATCTCCCACTCAGACAAAAATAACAATTGAATAACCATCAAGAAAGTAAAAGCAAATGGACAAAAAGCATCATGTAATCACACAGGAACAGTAACCAAAAAAAGAAAAAAAAATTGGGAAAAAGAAAAAAACACCACAGTATCTGAGGAGAAGGCAATAAGAGAAAATAGGTAGAGTAGGAAAATAACAAAGAAAAAAAATGGGAAAAATGTAAAAAGAAAAACAAGGAACAGGGTTAACCATGAGAAAGACTAAATAATTGGAACCAGGAACAGGGAAAGGAGAAAAAGTTGAAAACAAGAGCTTGGGAAGGGCCTAATAAAGAATAATAATAAAAAGA
>NW_006922637.1:304357-311082 GCF_000298275.1 Orycteropus afer afer
GTTTGCAGCTGCCTCTCCTCAAATTGAGCTTGCCATGTCAGCAAATGGAGGTCCCAATAGCTTTACTTTATCCATATCATTAAGGTTGGTTCTATTGTGATGATGCAACTCTTTCCCTCTCATATTCTGAATGCCTTCCGATCTAAGAGGCTTGTCATCCTGCATTGTATCGGACAATGTCTCAGGGCTATTCATAAAGTTGCTGTTGCCCAGTAGTGTATCAGACAGTGTTTTTCTGCTATTCATAAGGTTTCCCCTGGCCAATTTTTTGAGAAGTGGATGGCCTCTTCCTTTTTTCCTAGTCTGTCTCTGTCTTTAAGCTGTATTGAAACCTCTGTACCTTGTGCAACCCTGCTGGCATTTGAGATACCAGCCTCACAGCAACATGAAAGCCACCACAATATGACAAACTGACAGACAAGTGTGTCTTTCTCAGCTGTTTGAAACCTCTCTGCCCTTCCCTTACCTGGACCCTGTCACCCTATCTCTGCCTAGCTCCTCCCGTGTCTCCCACGTCTGGGTGTGTGGCCTGTCTGCCCACACTTACCTGTGTTCCTGCAGCTCTGTCTTGGCCCCAGTTCCTCCTGCCTCCCATGTCTGTGTGCCTGGCCTGTCTGTCCCGATCCCTGATGTATGCATATATCTCTCACATACAAACATGAATAAAAACTTAGGAAGCTTGTGAACCTTAAAAAAATCAGAATTCTTTCAGAGGTAAGGCATTTTCTACTGTCATTATAAGTTCCCAGTTGTCAACAAAAGCTTAACTTTTAAAACATATTTTTTTCTTTCATAAATTATCTATTATCTGTTGAATAATATATATAAGCTGCACTGGAGAAGCAAATAGAGGAATAAAATCTGTCATCAGAGGCTTTCTGATTTCAGAACTCTGCAAGAATGTCAGCTGTGATTAAGATCTATGATATTTAAAGGAGTTCAGATTTTTCTTTTATTCTTTTTAATGTAGAATGAATGTATAGACAAATTATGGTAAATTATGTTGTTGAGAGATGAATAGAGATGATGAAGTGTTAAATCATAAGTTGATTAAAGGATAAGTGACCTGGAATTCTACATGTTTTTTTTTTTTGGTCATAGGTAAAATACAAAACAATTGATGTCAATTTTCATCAGTTGAGAATCAGATTATAATGCCTTAAATCATTTAGTTTTAACTTAAAAGTGTGAATTTCTGCCAGTTTGGACACAATGTTATGAACCAAAAGAACACAAAGGCAAACAAATTAGATTTGACTTCCAGGAGCTTGCCAGTACCTAGGAACCTAAACCCGATGCCCACTGTGACTTGATTTTACATTCTTTAGGGTAGAGTTACAGACAGTGCATTGTCTGAAAACGTTTCTAGATTTGTTAAACATATTTATGATTCTAGGTGTTGTTAGGTGGTGTCAAACTGATTATGACTCATGGTGAGTCTACGTGTTACCGAGTAGAATTGCCCCACAGGATTTTCTTGGCTGCAATCTTCATGGCAGCAGATCACCAGGTTACCAGGTCTTTATCCTGTGGAACTATGAGAACCACTGGGTAAGTTTGAACCACTAACCTTTCAGTTAGTTGCCAGATCAGCACTCAACCATTGTGCCAACAGGTATATCCTTCTTAAGGCTGTGAAGATATCTTGAAAACCCTGTGTTATTATTTTTATTTCTTTTACATCATAGAGCTTAAAGGAAGACTTTTGTTAATTATAGTATTACCTTCTAATTTGTTGTTGTTGTTGTTGTTATGTGCTATCGAGTCAGCTCTGACTCATAGCAACCCCTCCGTGGGTTTCCGAGGCAGTATCACTATGGAAGTAGGATTGCCCAACCTTCCTTCCGAGGAGTGGCTGGTGGGTTTGAACTGCCAGCCTTCTGGTTAGCAGTCAAGTGCCTTAGCCACTATGCTACTAATAGGATTGTATTATTTAACATTGGGCTAAAATATAAAATATATAAATACATTCATTGACATCAATGACACATAGTAACCCCTATAAGACAGGGTACACTGTCTGATAAGGTTTCTAGGGCTGGACATCTTTACAGAAGCAGACTGCTTAATGTTTCTTCTGAACAGTGGCTAGTGAGCTCAAAGTGCCCTCCTTCTGGTTAACAGTCAAATGATTAAACACTGTACCATCAAGGCTCTTTCTACATCTGTGTAGACATAGTCAATTAAAAATATATCTATCACTCTTAAAAAAAGGGGGTAGTATGTTAATAGAAAAATAAGAAAGCCAAATTATGTATCTAGTGACTTGAGCATCCATCACATCACAATGGAGAAAATGAAAATATACTATTGTTTTGATTTTCCATTTTTAAAAATCTTGTTATGCACTCTCAAATGTCTGATAGTGGTAAATTTACCAGATCCTTTATCTAGTTTCTGTCTCCAGAATGTCACACTTTTTCATCATCTCAAGTGAAACAAACACATCTCACACTTGAAAGTGGGCACAAAGGAAATCTTGTCCAACAACCAACAAACACATTGAACATAAAGACCTGAATTAATGGACAGATGCACCACTAGCATAAATAGGAAAACTCAATACAATAAAGTTGCAAACTGTTTATAAATCCAGTGACTTCTAGTCAAAATTTTCCATAAGACTTAATATAGAAATCAACAAACCAATGATAAAATTCATTAAGAACAAAGGGTGAAGAGTATCAAATGGGTGGCTTTACCAAACAACATGTGTTCTCCACAGTTTAGGAAGTGAGAAGTCTGAATCCAAGGGGACTGCTCCAGAGGAAGTCTTTCTGTCTCTGTCATCTCTGGGGGAAGGCTCTTGTCTGTTCTGTGTTTTGGCTCTTCGACGATCTTCATGTGGCTTGGCTTCTCTCTTCTCAATCTTTGGCTTGCTCACTTGCTTATTTAATTTCTTTTACATTTCAAAAGAGATGGACTAAAACACAGCCTACACTCTAAAGTTCTCATTAACATAACAAAGAAAAAACTCATGGTGGTATGGGTTTATAACCATAAGTATATAGATTAAGATTTGCAATATATATTTTGGTGGACACAATTTTTTTGTGTGTAATGATTTACCCTGGCAAAAATCAAGACTAAGTATGAAACTATACCTCTTGAGGTGATGTCATATTGCTCTGTGGATAGACAGAATGATAGGTTGGAGTATGGACCTCAACTAATAACTTTTAACAATGATAATGACAAAAACAGATCACTTTGTTATGCATTTGGAGGATAATAGGTGGAATCATTGGGTCACATCACACATGAATTAATTTATAAGAATTTTAATTATCTATGTGTGAAAAGCAAGTCATTTTATCGTTTAGCTAAAAGATTATATTTATATTAAGATACAATCATAAAAAGTGATGGATCGATTCAAGTATGTTGAAATTAAAAGAGAAGAAAAATAATTCTCTGGATCAAAGCTCACCATAAAAAGTTCATGGATAACATAATTTGGTAAGCTCTATATTGTGTTAGCTTTTCTGTTGATTACCACTAGCTCAACATTGCACTCTGAAAAGTATTCCTGCTTAATATCTGTGTATCTTAAAGCAATTTTCACAAAGGATTTTTTTCTTAATACAAGGATGGAAGTCGATTTTAATTTCTAGTTATAATGGTTCTGCTGTTTCAAAGATGCTGAAAAAAAGTTGCTTTTTTATTTGAAATTGGATAGAGAAGAGAAAAGCTAAATATTATCTGTTGCTCACTTGAATAGTTAAGGTGGACTTTATAAAATATCTTGCTTTTAGGAACTAAAGAGTTTACTATGTAATGTAGTTGAGAATACATTTTCAATAGCCCAGATGAAAATAAAATTATCATTACTTAATTTTAATTAAAATTATCATTGCTTAATATAATAATTCAACTCTTTAATACAGTTAATTAATATCATATGCAAGTAAAATGTGCTGAAAATAATTTTAAAATGGTTACAACAGTATATTAACAGGGAACTTCCAGAAATTCAAGCTGGATTCAGAAGAAGACATGGAATGAGAAATATCACTGCTAATGACAGATGGATTGTAGCTGACAGCAGAGAATACCAGAAAGATGTTTACCTGTGTTTTATAGACTATGCAAAGGCATTTATAACAAGTTGTGGATAACATTGGCAAGAACAAGATTTCCAGAATACTTAATTGTCCTCAGGAGGAACGTGTACGTAGACCAAGAGACTGTCATACAATCAGAACAAGGGAATACTGCATGTTTTAAAATGAGAAAGGGTGTGCTTCAGGCTTGCATCCATTCACCATACTTATTCAGTGTTTATGCCAAGCAAGTAATCCGAGAAGCTGCACAACATGAAGAGGAAGATGTCATCAGGGTAGTGGTAAGACTCATTGACAACCTAAGATATGCAGACGACACAACCTTGCTTGCTGAAAGTGAAGATGACTTGAAGCACTTACTGATGAAGATCAAGACTACAGTCTTAATTTTAGATTACACCATAAAGAAAAAAAAAAAAAATCCTCACAACTGGACCAATAAATAACATCACAATAAATGGAGAAAAGATAGAAGTTGTCAGGGATTTCATTTTGCTTAAGTTCACAATCAACACTCATGGAAACAACAGTCAAGAAATCAGGCATCGTATTGCACTGGGTAAATCTGCCAAAGACCTCTTTAAAGTGTTAAGAGGCAAAGATGTGACTTTTAAAACAGATGCATCTAACCCAAGCTGTGGTATTTTCAATTGCCTCATATGCATATGAAAGTTGGACAATGAATAAGGAACACTGAAGAAGAGTTGATGCTTTTGAGTTGTGGTGTTGGTGAAGAATGCTGAAAATACTATGGACTGCCAGATGAATGAACACATCTGTCCTAGAAGAAGTGCAGCCAAATGCTCTGTAGAAGTGAAAATGTCCAGACTTCATTTCACTTACTTTGGTCATATTGTCAGAAGGGACCATTCCCTGAAGCATTTCCATGCTTGGAAAAGTAGAGGGTTAGGAAAAATGGAGAAGACCTTAATGGGATGATTGACACGGTGGGTGCAATGAAGGGCTCAGTGTAGCAAGGATCGTGAGGATGGGGCAGGACTGGGCAGTGCTTTTGTTCCGTTGTATGTAGGATGGCTAGGAGCAGCCTCAATGGCATCTAACAACAATGACAATATCACATTATTACTGGGTTTGAAATTGAGCCAAGCAATGCAGTTGGCTCCAGGAGTTAAAAGGCTAGGAAACAGATTCTACCCTACAATTTCCAGACAGAATGAAACCCTCCTGACATTCTCATGTTAGGATTTCTGCAATAAAGGTGGTCAGATAGCAAATCAGTGCTGCTTTAAGCTAGTGAGTTTGCAGAAATTTGTTAGAAGAACAGTAGGAAACTAATAAACACTGAAGGAATTCTACCTTGAAAATTTTCTCATACTATATTTATTCTTCTACTTGACTTTGCTTGTGCATGTCAAGGATATCATTTACATAAGGGAACTCTGAGCCATTGGCAATGTAGTGTGGGACAAGGCTTGGCAAAAAAAAAAAAAGTATGACCCCAACATATTAAGGCTGAAGGGAACATGAAATTTCTTTATAAGCTATGGGTTCACCAATGTGTTGACAGTGGGAGACAGTACCTTGGACAAGAAATGGTAATTTTGTGAAAGGCAACAGTAATAGTGGAAGCAAACAGGTGGGCCAAACAGTGATTTGGAGTGGAAGAACTTCAGAAGATATTGAGGAACATCTATGCACACATAGCATACACATAGTTATGAAGGAGAAAAATCCTTGCAAGTTGTTTTGAGGAAAATTATGCCCAGAAGAAGGCAGGTGAATGAAATAAAGCAACAAATGTCAATTATGATTTCTTAAGACACAACCATATCCATATTTTCCATTGGAAAAATTTTGATGATGGAAAAAACAGACGACATGACATGATGCTGGTAAATGTGGAAAGGACCAGAAATCAAATGGTCTGAATTCTGAGTATAGAACTTTCTAGTTATGTAGGCTACAACAAATGACTTGTACTCTGCACCTCAGGGATTTGGGCATAAAATAGGCCTGCATCAATAAACCTTGTTGGTATATTTGGAGTTTTTAATGTCTCATTATTCTCCTTAGGAAATTATTAGATTATGTAATGTGGGCCTATAAAGAAATAAAATATGCCTTTATTTTTAAATTATCCAGTTACTGTTTAGGGGGAGGGCAGGAATCATTTCTATTAATTTTAATTCTTCCTACACAAAAAGTACAATTTAGAATAAAGAATAATTCCTTTCTCCTTATCTGCTAAATTTAAGAGTTAAGACTAACCAGACACTGGGGTGGTGTGTTTGCTTTTCACTAAAGGATGATTCTGAAGTTGCTTGTTCCTGTGAAAGTCTGTCTTCAGGTCAAACTTGGGCTAAAACTTGTTTTGTCTGATGCAAGAAGACTGGCTTTGGCTTCAAACAGATTTCCCCTGTGTTTGCAGCTTCACAAGCCAAAGAAACTGGGCCAACAAGGGATATTGTTTTTCTTGTGCAAAGACTAGCTTCAGAATACTCTGCAGAGATGAGAGATTCTTGGTATGGGTTTGATGAAGTTTGCATTCTTGTGTCTGTTCCCCCAAGAGATAAGGGGCCTTGCTTTTATGACTATTTCTAATACCCACAGAGAATATTCTATTCTATACAGGTTGAGCATAAGAAAAATGGGAAACGATAGAGAGAAAAGACCAAAGGGAAAGGCACAGGAAGGTAGGAC
>NW_006922637.1:312172-313110 GCF_000298275.1 Orycteropus afer afer
GTTACTGGGTAGTGAATTAAGCTATGTTCTGGAACTACCACTGCCCCCTCTGTAAATTCATATTGTGAATTAATTTTGATGCCTTTCTCAAGCTTGGAATTTAAGCAACACATTTGCCCTGAGTATGCCTAATGCGCCAAAAAACTCAAACGAAACTCAATGCCATCAAGTCAATTTTGACTCAGCTATCCCATTGGGTTTCTAAGCCTGTAAATCTTTAAAGAAACAAACAGAATTACCTGTCTCCTGCAGAGTGGTTGGTGGGTTCAAACCACCTACCTTTCAGCTGGCAGACAAATGCCTTAACCACTGCACCAGCAGAGCTCCATGCCTAATGCACTAGCCCAGAAATAGGTAACATGTGTCTATAAGTTGCCAAGAAGTGGAGCATAATTGGGAATATTCCTATAATCAGCATTCTTTTACCTTGAGTAAAGGGAACATTTTTCTTTGAACTTAAGAAAATATGTGAGCAAATTAATACCTTGAGATAAATAAATGGACAAAGTCTATTTCATTCACATTGTGTAGTATGTGTTGCTGCTTTAAGACTTAGAATATATTGTTGGTCTTGTGTATCTATAAAATGAAAAGTTAATGACCAATAAACAAATTCATGCATATATTCCGCATATATATGGGCATATATGCACACATATACATATTATACACACACACACACATACAGATATAAAGTTAGGAGTAACATACTGATTCTTGTTTTGTATATGTCAGATTTATCTAGTTGGTTTTAAAGCATGGCTTGGCTAGTCCACTGTTATTTATCATAGGTGCTGTTCTGGTTACCCAGTGCTACTCTGACTGGAATATACCACAAATGGGATGACCTTAACAAACAGGAGTTTATCTCTTACTGTTTGGGAGGCTAGAAGTTCGAGTTCAAAGTGCCAGGCTCTAGGGGCTGGGTGAAAGCTGCT
>NW_006922637.1:313384-315774 GCF_000298275.1 Orycteropus afer afer
GTCCAACTCGATGGCACATAACAACAGCTGCTGAGGCTAACAAGCCCAAGGTCAACAAATAAAATGGCGCAGTACCGATGTTACCCAACCACATGGCAGGCCATTAATTCAAGTCCATTGGAAGTACCGAGGTTGGCAGAGCATGGCAGGCTTCTGAAGAAGGCCTCTGCTACATGCAGGGTTCAAGTGTGCCATAAGCTGGAGACCGTTCCACAAAGGTTCTCCTTATATACAGGAAACAGACCACAGCCCTAAGGCAGCTACTCAGCTTCTCACGGTAGATTCCACAGTGGAGATGATTATCAGTCTCATCATGGGGGATACTACATCCAGCTGCCCAGCCACTCAACCAAGCCCAGCCAAGTTGACACACAAACTTAACCACCACAGGTGCTAACTTAGAAAAGGCAGGGTTCTCTTCTGAAAATCTTTGAAAATGAGATTGGGGATAATTTTCATTGTAGTATACAACTCAGTGGCTATTTTCCTTATTCTATTATTAAAGCTTATTTTATTGATTTTAATTGCACTGTATAATGGTCATTACAACCAAAATTATGTGAAGACATTTGACTCACTTTATCTTTCTCTTTTTCTGATGGAACTCTATGTATAGAAACTATTTTAATGTACAAATGTCAAATAATATTTTTATGCTTTCATTACACAATATAACATATAACAGGAGATTCAGAACTGTTTCTATTATCTTTTCTTGGCATTTAAATATAGCTTAATAATACCTTTTATTTATATTAACTTTTTCATTTATATGAACATATAACTGAATATTTACATGAACTTTTCAAAGTTCAGTCATGAGTGAGATAGATAATATAACATTTTGACAGTATTTCAAATTTTCTTATATTAATATCTATACACATTATCTTTCATATTGTAAAACATGTTAAAGCATAAATGTTTGCAAATCCACACAAACAACAAAAAACAACATCTCTCAAAGTCTTTGGTTGAGACTATCTGGACAAACCAATCCCAGTAAAACGTATAGCTTTCATATTAAGTTTCTGCTACACAAAATGAAAATTTTTATTATTTACTAGCATTTCGAGGAAAAAGTGTGCTGGAAGATTTAAATGTGTGGACTCATATGGAGAAGTAGCCCTCAGGCCTCAGAACGTTTGTGGCGTTGTGTTGGACACATAATTACTGGTGGTGAGATGTTCAATTTGACTAGACAATGAAGGTGAAACTTTAGATTATCCTAAATTCATTTCACTGCGCCTTTGAAGAACCCAGCCACCTGGTTTTACATACTACATGGAAAAATAACAAGGAAGTATAAATACCTGTAAGTAGGGAGAACTCAAAGATGAGGCAAGGGGAGGGTCTGAGAACTTAAATGGGCAGAGTAGAGTCTAGAGGGTGCTAACAATCATGAACGCCTTAAGTCCAGTCAGGCTAATCCCAAACTGTGACAGTGTTGAAAATAAGGTGATGTTATGGATATAAGTGGTAAAAAACTGAGAAATGCATAAATATTTGCTTTGCAAAGCGCCACCACTAATAATAAAAACTAGTTATTTTTATTATTTTATTTATTATCATTATTATCTTAACAGTATTATTTTAGAGTGGTATGATCCTATGTCAGATATGTTCCTATACTATATGGACAACCCATGAATTAGGTTGTTCTGGTTACCTAGTGCCACTCTGAGAGGAATATACCACAAATGGGATGGCCTTAACAAACAGGAGTTTATTCTCTTACTGTTTGGGAGGCTAGAAGTCTGAGTTCTAAGTGCCAGGCTCTAGGGGCTGGGTGAAAGCCCCTTGACCTTGGGCTTCATATCTGCTTCTTGCACCCAGGCCACTGAAGCTAGAGGCATGTCTTCACTCAGGTAGCTGCTGGCTGCTGAGGCGAACAAGCCCAAGGTCAACAAATAAAATGGCACGGTCCTGATGTTACCAAACCACATGCCAGGCCATTAATTCAAGTCTATTGTAAGTCCCAAGGTCAGCAGAGCATGGCAAGCTGCTGAACAACGACATGGCTACATGCAGCATTTGAGCGTGCTATAAGATAGAGACCATTCCCCAAGGCCTCTCCTTATATAAAAGAAGCAGACCACATACATAAGGCAGCTACTCAGCTGCTCACAGTACATTCCACCACGAAGTTGATTACCAGTCTCATCAGGGGGAATACTACATCCAGCTGCCCAGCCAAGATGACACACAAACTGAACCACCAGAGGTCCTATTATAGTTTTCATTTTATGATTTAGAAAACAAAACAAAAACCTGAGGTAAAACTGTTTAAGTAATTTGTCAAAAACATAGAGAAACTAAGGACAGATATTGTATTAGTCCGTTATTGTAAAAGTTAAGGAAAGGTTTATATATTGGAGGACATTTTCTTT
>NW_006922637.1:342756-344143 GCF_000298275.1 Orycteropus afer afer
TAATAGTTGTGTTAGGGTTATAATATTAGGTGACATTCCTTGTTACCTGGAAATGACAGCATCATTTTAGAGTTAATATGATTGTTTATACCAAAATACAATGAAAAAATAAAATAAATGCTATCCAGTGAAGTTCCGAGAGTAGTACCAGATGTTTGTTTTGGTGAAGTCTATTCTTAGAAGGGCATTTTTCCAAATAGAATGCTGTCTCAATTTATATACATTTTCCAAAACATTCACTGCATCTCTTTGTAGAAAGTGTTTTTATGTGACTTCTTTACTTCTTGCAGTTTTACTGATAATTCTAATTTTAAAGTTGCTGTTGTGTGCCACTGAGCCAATTCTGACTCCTATCGACCTATGTGCCAGAAGAAGAACCTCCCTATAGGGTTTCCTGGGCTATAATCTTTGTGGGAACCAATTACCATGTCTTTTCTTCCATGGTGGGTTCAATCCACTGACCTTTCAGTTAGCAGCCAAGTGCTCAACCATTGGTTCACCAAGGCTCCAGTACTTGAATTATTTAATCAGCCATCACATTATCAGTGAAGGTGTTTGTATCAATTTCCTGTACTAAAGGTAATTTTGTTTACAATTACTTATTTATACTAATTTGTTCCTCACGTAAATAAACACTTGGGAAACATTAGAGAATTGTAGAAACTAATCAAAAAGGTATACATCATTTGTAGTAAAAGCTAGCAATTAAAAAGATAATATAGCATAGAATGGACCTGGCTAATGTGCTTATTATTCACCTGAATATACATGCATGCTCATAAATTATAGCCAGTCTGCATCTGGAAATAGCTGGACTTGAACCGAACAGCCATAACAGGGAATAATGTATGAAGAGGGACTAATTAATATCTTAGGACAAATGAAATATATATATTCACCCAGAAGAAAATTTAATCTGTCACAGCCTCTTTTAAACCCATGTTAGCAAAACATAGGATTACATCATGTATTGAAATTTTCATTGAAATAGGAAAATCCTATTTGTTTAGTTATTTTAAGCACTGCATTATCTAAGGCATAGAAATCTGACTGGTTTTTTGAAAACAAAGAAACAAGTACAAGAGGCCAACTATGAAGAAAGTCTAATCAAAATGACATTTTTCTAGTTCTAAAAGTGAAAAAGAAGGGGTGCCAGTTCAATGTGCAAGTGATGTAAATAGCCAGGTGTTTATCAACATGCAGTGACTTGTTTTCAGAGAACTCGCATGAGAGGACCAAACATTAACATGATTACTGTATCTCCAAAAACTTTGTTAATAATAATAATCGTAGTAAAAAGATTAGGTAATATAGGACCAGACAGAAAAATAACTGAAATGGCTAAGAGTGAAGATGTCATTCAAAAAAATGTAAAAAGAAAAAAAAA
>NW_006922637.1:344588-347704 GCF_000298275.1 Orycteropus afer afer
GCTCTCATAAAGGTCACAGCCTAGAAAACCCAGGGGACAGTTTTACTCTGTCACCTGGGGTCACAATGACTCCAAATCGACTTCACAGCACAACACACAACAGGGCTTTGAAGTGTAAGAAGGAAGTCACTTCCCACTTCAGATCACAAGCATTTCAAGAATTGGGCACCAGGCACCTCTAATTCTGGGGTTCTACAAGCTTTGAAAAAATTGAAAAATGGTAAAAACCAGTGTTCAGGTTTATATATCTCCCCTCTATTGCACAGCTATTAAAATATGTTTTACTTTGAAGAAGAAAAAAAAAGTTAAGTTTACTCTTTAAACCAACCAACTCTTTAGAGAGGCCAAGGCAAAAACTGTGGAATTCAGGAAATGAGGATGTGACAGCTACTAAAAATAGAAGCATTGAGTTACTAGGTATACATTTTAAATAAGTGAGAGCCCTGACACGAACAGATATACACACACTCATGTTCACTGCAGCAGTATTTGCAACAGCAGAGACGGAACAACCTAAGTGCCCATCAACAGAGCAATGGATAACCAAACTGTGGTACATACACACAATGGACTACTACGCAACACTAAAGAATAAAGTAGAATCTGCAAACCACTGCATGACAGGGGTGAACCTGGAGGGCATTATGGTGAGCAAAATAAGTCAATCAGAGAAAGACAAATATTGTATTAGTCCACTATTGTAAAAAGTCAAGAAAAGGCTTACACATGGAAGGAAAATATTGGTTTCCAGGAATGGAAGAGGAGGGGAGGGAAAATTACTAGATAAATTGAAAAAATACACATATGTCAAAGATTATTAGTGGTTACAGGGATAAGAGGAAGGGGAAAGGGGGAAGCTTTTGTTTGTGGGGCTTTGAGTTTATGTTAATGGTGGTGGAATATTTTGGAACAGAACAGCAATAAAGGTGGCACAACATGGAAACAAAGTAAGAGAGGTGTCAAGAATCTTCAGGGTTCAGGGTGCAAAGCACCTGCCGCGGCCTG
The DNA here is from genome assembly GCF_000298275.1 of Orycteropus afer afer. Classification (NCBI taxonomy): domain Eukaryota; kingdom Metazoa; phylum Chordata; class Mammalia; order Tubulidentata; family Orycteropodidae; genus Orycteropus; species Orycteropus afer. The sequence goes on from NW_006922637.1 coordinate 345,594, forward strand.
CGTTTGTTTTCAGAATGTTGTCAGTGGGTTTCAAGTGTCCTCACCCACAGTGCAGTCAGGCAGGTGGAGGACTCCTTTCCAGGGAATGCGATAGATCCAGCAGAGAGTCCTGTCGGAGCTGGGCATCTGGGATTTCCATAGTGACAATGTGCGTTCTCAGTAACAATCTTAGTAGGAGATGAACATGAAAAACCACATCGTAACTGCAGGTTTCATATATATATGTGTGTGTATGTATATGTGTGTGTGTGTGTGTGTGTGTGTGTATATATATTTAATTAATATACATAGAAAAATAAGCATGTATGTTCACTTAAATTAATCACTGTGAAATTATCACTTGGGTAATCTCTACTCTTGTTAGCACCCCAAATCTCACTGTGTCCCTTCCCCCAAAGGTAATTAATTACCTTTCATCACTTTGGTACTAATCATTTCCTTTATAATTTTTCCCTATATAATATAGCTTATCTTTGCCTAACTCTAAACATTATATAAATGGAGTCAGGTGGTTTTCACTCAGCATTTGGTGTGCCCATTCGTGTACATAAGTGTTCATGTTTGCTAATCATTTCTGTCGTTGCATGTAACTACACTTTCATTTTTTATTGCTGTCCTATTCCACTGTATGAAAATACAACAATCTATCTATTTTACTTTTTGGTTTTATTATTTTCAAGTATTTTGTTATCTCAATAGTGATGCTGTGAATATTTGGTATGTGTTTCCTAGTGCATATGTGCAAAAATTCCCCCCAGACTGAAAACACTGTGATTGAAGGAAGCACTTCTTCATCTTTCACCAGCTGCAGTCAAGTCAACTCCCATTCATGGTAAGCCATGTTTGTCAGAGTAGAGCTTTCTTCCATAACATTTCCAACAATTGATTTTTCAGAAATACGTCACCAGGCCTTTTTTCTGAGGTCCCACCGGGTGTGTTTGAACCTGCAAACTTGTAGTCAACAACCAACAACAACACACTCTTATAGCGTAATGAAAACAGTAACAAAATATCATTGCCATCAAGTCAACCCCAACACATGGCAATCCTGTGTGTGTCAAAGTAGAACTGTATTTCATAGGGTTTTTCAGAAGGAGGTTGTCAAGCCTTTTTTTGTGAAGCATCGCTCAGTGGACTCGAACCTTAAAACTTTAGGTTAAAATGTGTACCACCCAGGGACTCAGTAGAGCATACACTTTAATAGTGGAGAGAGTTCCAGGCATAGTTCACAATTCTGACTCTTCTCATTCCCCTGCCTGGAACAGGAGGGGCTCTTTCTTGGATCTTCACTTTGAGAACTTGTTAAAGTTCCTGGATTTAAAGTTTCAACAATTTTGGAGACCCAAACACCACAGTCTGTGGGAGTTTCTAACACTCATGTTGGTCCAAATTCAGCTACCAGCACGTTGTTACATAAACCATGAGAGCATTGCTACCAGCCCACGACTCCAGGCACTTCTGCTTCAAGAGGCCACTTTCAGCTGTGACTTCTCAGATTCCTATCTGAACTTTTGCCCTGTGACCATGTTTCTCCGACAGGTACGTGGATTTTCCATTTTCCCACTTCTTCTTGAAAGATTGAAAGTGACAACTACTTAGTTCTTAATGTCTCAGACATAAAACTTGAAATCTTCCTTATGTTTTTCTTCTTAATTTATTTTTTCTTCAAATTAAGACCTACAAGTAATTTTAGAACAATTCAAATATGTTGAGCTAGAATTGCATGTGGTAATAGGGGCCTGTTTCTGAAGTTCTATTCCATAAATTTTGCCAGTTACACACCATCATGTAGCCATTACTGTAACCACAATGTGGAACATTTCTGTCACTCCAAACACTCTTCTGTGCCATTTTGTAGACAATTCCCTCTACCAAATGCACACTACTGATGTAACTATTTTTCCTATGATTTGGCCTCCTTCAGAATATTCAATAAATTTTTTACTGTAACTGATAAAGCTACTGTCATTTTGTGTGTGTGAGAGAGAGGATATGCGTTTTAATTTCTCTTGGTTAAAAAAGTAACAGAAGGCCAGCTGGATCATGTGGTGAGTGTATTATAAGAAACTGGTGAACACTTTTCCAAAGTGGCAATGCCATTTTGTATTCCC
>NW_006922637.1:347994-349578 GCF_000298275.1 Orycteropus afer afer
TGCCTTTTTAATTTCAACAGCTTTTATTGTAACCTATGTTTTCTAAAGTTTTCCTTCTTGTAATCGTATAATACTATAAACAATTTTATATATTTTCATTTTCCCAAGGAACATTGACATCTTCTTTACAGTGATAACTATTGGAAAACATGACTCTCAATAAATTGACATTGAAAAATTTCAAAGACATGAAAGGCTTGATGTGAGCAGTTTAGAACATAATCTGTAATTTAATAGAAGAGAGAATCATCTTCATATTTAACTAACTATGTAGATGTGTTAGTTCATGTGAGTGATATTTTCCAAGAGTAAATCTATTTTCTGAATGTAATGGATGCTATGTATGTGTTTTCTTTTGACCTTCAAAAGGCTGTGCCAAATATTCTCATTCATAAAGTCATTAATTCTTAATTACAACTGTACTTCATAAGGACGTAACTTTTATCTGCTTAGAGGTTTTGTAATAAACAGACTGTGCTGTACTGTCATTCCAGATTTCCTTATCGACAGAGCAGCAGCTTTATTCCATGGCTTCTATGAGTATTTTCTTCGGAATCATTGTTTTACTTTTTAAGTCTTAACTCTGGTAGCATAGTGCCTAAGGCATTTGATTGCTGGCCAGAAGGCTGGCGATTCAATCCCACCAGCCACTCCTCAGAAGGAGGAGTGGGCAATCTACTTCCATAGTGATACTGGCTCAGAAACCCAAGGAGGGGTTGCTATGGGTCAGATTTGACTCCACGGTAGTGAGGTGCTTTTTTTAACCCTTTGTTAGCCACTTTTTGTGCCTTAACTCCAAAGTATTTCTTTGTGAACTAATGATTAACTGCAGATTTATGGCTGCCTTCTATTTCTTATGATACTGGTATTCCGATTGGGAATCAAAAGGTATTTAAAAAATTACTAGAGAGTTTTTAAACCTGTAATATCTATGAAAGGAGAACAGAACAGTATATATGCCAGAGTCTAAACGTGAGGATAATGTTGTTGTTGTTATGTTCCATCGAGCTGGACCCGACTCATAGATAATAGTATGGTGAAAAAATAAAGAAGAAAGATGAAAGTTCTCTAACATGATTTCCTGAGGATGAGCGATACAAATGATGATTGTTTTAGCGTTTGGAAGTGGTTACCCATATGGTTCCCCAAACTGGGTTTGTTTAACACAGTTGATGAACTGGGGTAGGGAGTTCTCTAAAAACCTTTCTCTCTGGGATATTACTGTTCATAACTATCCTCAAATGTGTACTTTTCTTTTTTACTGAAGAACATTATTATAATCATTTGGAAAGTGAAAATTGCAATAAGGTTTTTTTTTTTTTTTTGTATTGGAGCCAATAATGTTCACTTCAACACTAGATCCATTTTTTTCTATTTAATAGGGCCAATAAAGGTGGCATTGAGATCTCCAGAAACTGTATGATGTAAGATTGTATGGCTTCACTTGCTGTATGTATTAAATAAAATCTAATGAATATTTCAAAATACATCTAAGAACTCATATTGTTTTTGTGTAGAATTAGAGTGACCAAATCTGATTAACAGAAACATACACTGTAATCAACACCACCAATGATGTACCAG
>NW_006922637.1:350956-352312 GCF_000298275.1 Orycteropus afer afer
GGCATCAGGATGAGAGTAGACTCAATAACCTGTGACATGCAAGTAACACAATCTTGCTTACCAGAAGTGAAGAAAATTTGAAGCAATTACTAATGAAGATCAAAGACTACAGTGTTCAGTAAGTATTATATTTCAATGCCAAGAAAACAAAAATCTCCACAATAGGACCAATCAGCAACATCATGATAAATGGAGAAAATATTAAACTTGTCAAGGATATAATTTTACTTGGATCAACTACCAACACTCATGAAATCAGTAGTCAGGAAATCAAAAGAGAAATTGCATTGGGTAAATATGCTGCAAAAGACCTCTTTAAAGTGTTAAAAAGGAAAGATTTCACTTTGATGTCTAAGGTGCACTTGAGCTAGTCATGGTCTTTTCAAGTGCTCATATGCATGTAAAAGTGGGATAATGAAAAAGAAAGAAATAAAAAGAACTGATGAACTTGAATTTGGTATTGATGAACACCACGGATTGCCAGAATAATGAAAAAATCAGTTGGGGAGAAGTTCAGACAGAATGGTCCTTAGACATGAGGACAGTGTGACTTTGTCACATTTCCTTTGGACACGTTATCAGGAAGGACCAGTCCTGGAAGAAGGACACCATGCTTGGTAAAGCAGAGGGTTAGTGAAAAGAAAGGAAGACCCTCAAGGAGATGGATTGACACAGTGTCTGCAACAATGGCCTCAAACAAATGTGAGGATGGTTCAGGACCAAGCAACGTTTTCTTTTCTTAAACATACAGTTGTGAGGAGTCAGAATCAACTCAAGGATACATAACAACAACAATGCATGTTTTACTTGAATAAATGTACAATTATTAGCAGTAACTAATGATTGTTGTTCTGCTTGTTATTTCTCTTCTTTTCAGCTTATGACAATAGTTGTGTACTTCTGTGTACCCAGAGTTAATCTTCAGAACCTAGAGTTATGATGGAGAAAATACTACAGTTCCTACAAATATTTAAATAACTGGTCATTATTGAATAATTCCAACAAAGTAGTCCAAAGCTAATGTCCAGATCCATTGAAAGCAGAATAGAGTCAATAGTTGCTTCTTCTTACATATAAATAAGAGGATGGATTAATTTTGAATATATTTCACTAGTCAGACAAGACTTACGGTCATGAACTTTCTACAAAGAAGGCTAGAAAGGCATCCTTTTATGATCCCAGTAGGAGGGAACAGGGCTTATTTTCTTCATTATGTTGTTCTTGATATGATCAAATTAGTTTTTACCAAGATGGATCTATCAGATTAGAATACTACTTCTACAACTAATTTTTTAACCTATAACATCTACAAAAGAAGAATAGGACAATATATATCAGAGTCTAAATGTGAGGATG
>NW_006922637.1:353242-354098 GCF_000298275.1 Orycteropus afer afer
ATCTGTGCATAACTGACACAGTGTCAGTCTCCCACATACACTGTGAGACGGCTTGACCACTGCAATCCAGTGCATGGCCATGTATTTACTGAACTGGATTGAGTCTAAGATCAGGTATTTGGTGAATCATTCCACACGTTCCATTGTATCCTGAACATTGAAAAATAGAGCTAATCTGTCTTTTCTCATTATAAAATAGATTGCAGCCATGACTCACAGTATAGAAAGCTCTTAGTTCTCCATGCGTTCTCCAGATCTCACTGCATTGTTTCCTGATTAAATAGAAGAGAGTCAATTCCTCTTTTTAAGGAGTGTAGACTAGAGAACTAGAGACCTCAGTTCAATACACATGGAGCTTTTTCCTAAACAAAGCTTCTCCTGCGTCAGCCTCCCTGTTTCCTCTCGAGTGCTGCCCAACACTCTAAGTTTTATGACCACTTTAAAAATTACAGACTTTGCCCAAAATTAAGTACTGAAGGAGGAAGTCTTTTCAAAGTTACAAAGATTGCTCTTTTTTTTTTTTTAATACAAACAAAAACTTCCCCAGACTTTTTTTTTTTTTTATGCCTACTTACCTACATTTTTCAGAAAAAGGACAAGGCAATGAAAGCTAACCTTGTCCCAAAGTTCCTTGCTATGTCCAGAAAAGCAACTGGCAGACCTCTCACTAAAAATCTTTAAGTTAAGACCTCCATTATAAATATTTTACAAAGTTCCCACGCAAACATAATCCTAATTTAATTACACCAGGGTTTTTTGTTTTTCCTTCAATTATTTACTGTTTATTTGCACTATCATCAACATTTTCAAAATCATAGTTATAATAGTTAATATTCATGGAGTATTTGCTCAATCT
>NW_006922637.1:354403-355332 GCF_000298275.1 Orycteropus afer afer
GGCCTGGTTGAGTGGCTGGGCAGCTGGTGGTAATTATTCCCCATGATGAGACTGGCAATCATCCCCATGGTGGGATCTGCCACAAGCAGCTGAGTAGCTGCCTTTAGGATGTGGTCTGCTTTCTATATATAAGGAGAAGATTTTGGATTGGTCTTTAGCCTTTTGGTACATTTGAACCCAGCACATAGCCAAGTCATTATTCAACAGCCTGCCATGCCTGGCAATTTGGACTTGAATTAGTGGCTTGTCATGTTGTTTGGTAACATTGGGCCTGTGTCTTTTGACTTGTCAACCTTGAGCTTCTCAACCTCAGCAGCCAGCAGCTGTCTGAGTGAAGAAAAGCCTCCAGATTCATTGGGCTGGGAGCAGAAGACAGAGGTGAAGCCCAAGGTTGAGGGGCTTTCACCCAGCCCCTAGCGCCTGACACTTTGAACTCTGCCTTCAAGCCTCCAAAACTGTAAAAGAACAAACTCCTCTTTGTTTAAGCCATTCCATTTGCAGTATATTGCTGGTAGAGCAGCACTAGGAAACCAGAACATCAGGATTTGACAGCTACTGCAAATCATAACTGTTCTCTTTCTGTCTTCTACCCTTCATCATTCATTGTTTTCCTCATCCAGGTTAAACTCCTTGTTGTTAGGTGCCATCAAGTCCGTTCTGACTCAAGGGGCATTCTGGCTGCATTTCTTTCAGGAATAATGTATTTGTTCTTCTGGCAGTCCATGGTATTTTCATTATTCTTCACCAACATCATAATTCAAAGGCATCAACTCTTCTTTGGTCTTCCTTGTTCATTGTCCAGCTTTCACATACATATGAGAAAATTGAAAATACCATGATGTGAGTTAGGCACATCTTAGCTTTCAAAGTGATATCTTTGCTCTTTATTGTTTTAAAGAGGTCTTTTGCAGCAGATTTCCCCAGTGCAA
>NW_006922637.1:357742-358989 GCF_000298275.1 Orycteropus afer afer
ATTACTTGGTTCTATAATCACCACCAATGGAAGCAGCAGTCAAGATATCAGATGATGTATAGCACTGGGCAAATCAGCTGCAAAAGACCTCTTTCAAGTTCTGAAGAGCAAAGATATCTCCTTCAAGACTAAGGTGGACCTGACACAGGCCATGATATTTTCAATTGCCTCATATGCATGTGAGAGCTGGAAATGAATAAGGGAGACCGAAGAAGAGTTGATTCTTTTAAGTTGTGGTGCTGGTGAAGAATGCTGAAAGTACCATGGACTTCTAAAAGAACTAACAAATATGTCCTGAAAAAAGTGCAGCTAGAATGCTCCTTGAAAGTGAGAATGGCCTGACTTCATCTCACCTACTTTGGTTATGTTATCAGAAGGGACCATTCCCTGGAGAAGGATATCATGCTTGGTAAAGTGAAGGGTCAACGAAAAAGGAGAAGGCCCTTAACAAGATGGATTGACACAGTGGCTGCAATGATGGGCTCAGGTATAGCAAGGATCATGGAGCTAGCACAGGACTGGGTAGTGTTTCATTCTGTTGTACATGAGTTGGAGACAACTCTATGGCACTTTATAGCAACAACAACAACAACAACAACAGTCCTCATTCCTCATCCTCTTCTGAATCCAGCTTGCATTTCTGGAAGTTCCCTGTCAATATACTTCTACAGCTGTTTTTTAATTGCCTTCAGAAACATTTTACTTGTGTATGATATTAATGAAATTGTTTAATAATTTCCATATTTTATTGGATCCCCTATCCTTGGGATGGGCACAAATATGAATCTTTTCCAGGCAGTTGGTCAAGTAGCTGTTTTCCAAATCACTTGGCATAGACGAGTAATTGCTCCAGCACTGCATCTGTTTGTTGAAATATCTCCTTGGATGTGTTGTCAATTCCTGGAACCTTGTTTTTCACCAGTTCCTGCAGTGCAGCTTGGACTTCTTCCTTCAATACTATCGGTTCTTGACCACATGCTACCTCCTGAAATAATTGAACATCGATCAATTCCTTTTTGTACAGTGACTCTGTGTATTCCTTTCATCTTCATTTAATACTTCCTGAATCATTCAATATTTTGCCCATAGACTCCTTGGCGATTATCATACTCCCTTCTGTGCAGTTGTCCACCACTTTATTGCAACCCTCTGTTTCTGAAGTATTTTGCAAACCGCTGACTCTGGTTAAATGCAAATCTCATCAACTCTGTGATGACTCATGCAGCAGAACAAGTCTGGGACACACA
>NW_006922638.1:0-1852 GCF_000298275.1 Orycteropus afer afer
GGACAAATATTGTATTAGTCAGTTATTGTAAAAATCAAGGAAAGGTTTGTCTATGGAAGGAAATATTCTATGTTGGTTACCACGGGTGGGAGGGTAGGGTAGGGAACACTGTTAGATAGGTAGAGATAAGTATTGATTTGGGTGAAGAGAAAGGCAATGTACCAAATGTGAGTGATCAACATTGTGGCATTGAGGAAGAGGAAGACATAGAGAAGTATATGGGAGGTGCAGACAACAAAGATGAACCCTTTTGTACATACAGTACTGCATTGTCAGTGAAGGCAAACATGAGTATATGGGTGGAAAGATGGGTAGACAGGCCGAAATATTAGGTGTGTCTATGAAGTGGGTAGTGTACCCAAGACAATGTATAGGGTTGGCAGACTATGGTCCTATAAGTGTGTTTGTATGATCTGAATTCCCAGGTGGATAGTAGAGCTGACAAGGGACAAGGTTGTAGTCACTTCTTGGTCACAGCCAGCTACCCAGAGGGACCATGTACTTGAACCTGTGGCTTGGGACTATAGTCACAGGGGACATGAAGTTCAATTGTCATGACACACTACACAAAACATTGTTTCACCTCCTATTTTGGCAAGTAATGACTGGGATCTTAAAAGCTTGCAAGCAGCCATCTAGATGCAACGATGGGTCTCTCCTTGTCCAGAGCAAAGAAGGATGAAGAAAACCAAAGGTTCATAGAAAGAATTACTCCTAGCAACTGGTACACCCAGTGATCTGCAGCCTATACAACTATGAGACCAGAAGAACTAGATGGTGCCTGGCTACGATTGTCAACCACTCAGAGGGAAATCTATGAAGGAGACCCTGGATAGAGAGGGAGAACAATGTGAAACAAAAATCAAAAGCAAAAAAGAAAAGAAAAAAAAGGCAGAGAACCAGGTTTGTTGGTCTGATAGAGCCTGGTCCAATCACTGAGACTATGGCCTCTAGCTGCCCTTCAGGTCTGGAATTGAACCCACGTCTGTGGCTTCCAGCCAAACAAAAGACAGGTTTATGAGTTGGACATTTACCTGAGGTAGATACACACCTTTGAGAGAACAATCATGGGAGAAAGAAGGGCTGTTTCTGCACAGGGGGACAGGTCAGAGGGCAAGAGTGCATGGAGGGATGGACATAGGGAAGAAGTGACTGTCAGGAGGAAGTGGGAGGGGAGCTGTTGCACTGTGGTGAATTGTGGTCAATGTCATGAGATAAATGTATGTGAACTGCAGTATGGAAAGTGAATTTGCTCAGTAAATTTTCACCCAAATCAGAATAAATAATAATAATAATAAGATAGAAGGAATAGACAGAGTCACAGTATTAAAAAGCACTGGTCGATCTTAATCCATTTCAGGAGGTGGCATATGTTCAAGAGCCAGTGGTACTGATGCAAGAAGTCAAAGCTGCACTGAAGGAATTGGCGAAGAACCAGACCTCAAGAATTGATTCCATACCCATTGAGATGTTTCAACAAATGGATGTCCCACTGGAGGCACTCACTCGATTATGCCAAGAGATATGGAAACAGCTACCTAGCCAACTGACTGGAAGAGATCCATATTTGTACCCATTGCAAAGAAAGGTGATCCCACAGAATGTGGAAATTATTGAACAATATCGTTAATATTGCATGCAAGTAAAATCTTACTGAAGATAATTCAAAAACGGTTGCAGCAGCATATTGACAGAGAAATTCCAGAGGTGCAAGTTGGATTTATTATTTTTATTATTATTATTATTTTTTATTGTGATTTGGGTGAAGATTTACAGAGAAAATTCACTTTCCATACAGCAGTTCACATATACTTTGTCTCATGTCATTGACCACAGTTTACCACAATGTAAC
>NW_006922638.1:3727-6634 GCF_000298275.1 Orycteropus afer afer
TGTGCATAGGTTGGCTATGAGTCAGAGACAACTCAATGACAGCTAGCAACAATAGCAACATTGAAGAAGAAGAACAAAGTAGAAGGTCTCACACTTCCAGATCTCAAAACCTACTATACAGCCACAGTATTCAAAACACCCAGGTATTGGTACAACAATAGACACATAGACCAGTGGAACAGAACTGAGAACCCAGAAATAGATCCATCGACCTGTGGTCAGCTAATTTTTTGTCAAAGGGCTGAAATCGATTACATGGGGAAAAGATTGTCTCCTTAACAAATGGTGCTGGCAAAACTTGATATCCATTTGAAGAAAAATAAAAAAAGATCCATACCTCACACCATACACAAACACTAACTCCAGATGGCTCAAAGACTTAAATGTGAAAATTAGAACTATAAAGTTCCTCATGGAAAAAAATATAAGCAAAGTTAGGGGCCCTAATTTATGGCATCTGATGGTTCAAACCCACTGGCCACTCCTCGGAAGGAAGATGGGGCAATCTGCTTCTGTAGTGATACTGCCTCAGAAACCCAAGGAGGGGTCGCTATGAGTCAGGGCCAACTCGATGGCACATAACAACAACAACAATAATTTATGGCATAAATAGACTGTCAAGGCTAACTCAAAATGCACAAACAGCAGAAGAGAAACTAGATGCTTGAGACCTTCTAAAACGTAAAGTTTTATGTGCTTCCAAAGACATCTCCAAAAGAGTCAAAAGAGAACCTACAGATTGGGAAAAAATATTTGACAATGACATATCTGACAAGGGACTTATCTCTAAAACTTATAGAAAACTCTAGCACCTCAACAACAAAAAGACAAGCAATCCAGTTAAAAAATGGGCAGAAGGCATGAATAGACACTTCACCAAAGAGGATATTCAGGTGGTCAACAAACATGTGAAGAAATGTTCACAATCATTAGCCATTGTTGTTGTTGTTGTTAGGTGCCATCGAGTTGTTGCCGACACATAATGACCTTACACACAGCATAGCAAAACACCACCTGGTTCCGCGCCAGCTCTGTGATCCTTGCTATACTTGAGCCCATCACTGCAGCCACTGTATCAATCCATCTTGTTGAGGGCCTTCCCCTTTTTCATCAACCTTCCACCTTACCAAGCATGACATTCTTCTCCAGGGAATGGTCCCTTCTGACAACATGACCAAAGTAGATGAGACAAAGTCTGGCCATTCTCGCTTCCAAGGAACACTCTGGCTGCACTTCCTCCAGGACGGATTTGTTAGTTCTTTTATCAGTCCATGGTACTTTCACCATTCTTCACCAGCACCACAATACAAAAGCATCAATTGTTCTTTAGTCTTCTTTATTCATTGTCCAGCTCTCAAATGCATATAAGGTGATTGAAAATATCATGGCTTGTGTCAGGCACACCTTAGTCCTCAAGGAGACATCTTTGCTCCTCAGCACTTGAAAGAGGTCCTCTGCAGCCAACTTGTCCAGTGCTATATGTTGTCTGATGTCCTGACTGTTGCTTCCATTGGCGTCGATTGTAGAAACAAGCAATGTGAAGTCTTTGACAACTTCAATCTTCTCTCCATTTATTGTGATGCTGCTTATAGGTCCAGTCATGAGGATTTTTGTTTTCCTTATATTGAGATGTAATCCACACTGCAGACTACATTCTTCAATATTCATCAGTAAATGCTTCAAGTCATCCTCACTTCCAGCAAGCAAAGTTGTGTCATCAGTGTACCGCAGGTTGTTAATGATATTTCCTCCAATCCTGATGCCACATTCTTCTTCATATAGTCCTGCTTCTCGGATTATTTGCTCAGCATATAGATTGAATAAGTGTGGTTAAAGGACACAACCCTGACACACTCCCTTCTTGTTATTAAACCATGTAAGTGTCCCCTTGTTCTGTTCGAATGACAGCCTCCTGGTCTATGTACAGGTTCCTCATGAGGACAATAAGTGTTCTGGAATTCTCATTCTTCTCAATGTTATCCTCAATATATTATGATCCACACAATCAAATGCTTTTGAATAGTCAATAAAACACAAGTAAACATCTTTCTGGTATTCTTTGCTTTGAGCCAAGATCCATCTGACATAAGCAATTCTCTTGTTCCATGTTCTCTTCTGAGTCCAGCCTGCACCTCTGGATGTTCTCTGTCAATATGCTGCTGCAACCGTTTTTAAATTATCTTCAGTAAGATTTTACTTGCATGCAATATTAATAATGTTGTTTGATAATTTCCACATTCTTTGGGATCACCTTTCTTTGTGATGCATACAAATATGGATCTCTTCCATTCAGTTGGCCAGGTAGCTGTTTTCCAAATCTCTTGGCATAACCGAGTGAGTGCCTCCAGTGGGGCATCCGTTTGTTGAAACATCTCAATGGGTATTCCATCAATTCCTGGAGCCTTGTTCTTTGTCAATTCCTTCAGTGCAGCTTTGACTTATTCCTTCAATACCATTGGTTCTTGAACATATGCCACCTCCTGAAATGGATGAAGATCAACCAGTTCTTTTTGGTACAGTGACTCTGTGTAATTCTTCCATCTTCTTTTAATACTTCCTGCATCATTCAATATTTTGCCCATAGAATCTTTCAATATTGCACTCGAGGCTTAAATTTTTTCCTCAGTTTTTTCAGCTTGAGAAATCCCGAGCATGTTCTTCCCTTTTGGGTTTCTAACTCCAGGTGTTTGCACATTTCATTATAGTAATTGGCTTTGTTTGCTCGAGCTGCTCTTTGAAATCTTCTGTTCAGCTCTTTTATCTTGTCATTACTTCCATTTGCTTTAGCTCAAGGGCAAGTTTCAGAGTCTCTTCTGACATCCGTTTTGGTCTTTTCATCTTCTCCTGTCTTTTTAATGACCTTTTGCTTTCTTCATGGATGATGTTCTTGATGTCATCCCACAATTC
>NW_006922638.1:10899-13701 GCF_000298275.1 Orycteropus afer afer
GAGAGCTGGACAATGAATAAGGAAGACCAAAGAAGAGTTGATGCTTTTGAGTTGTGGTGCTGGCGAAGAATGGTGAAAGTACCATGGACTGCTAATAGAACTAACAAATCTGTCCTGGAGGAAGTGCACCTGAAATGCTCCTTGGAAGCGAGAATGGCCAGACTTCATTTCACCTATTTTGGTCATGTTGTCAGAAAGAACCATTCCCTAGAGAAGGATGTCATGCTTGGTAGGGTGGAGGGTCAACGAAAGAGGGGGAGGCCTTTAATGAGATGGATTGACACGGTGGCTGCGATGATGGTCTCAAGTATAGCAGGGATCATGGAGCTGGCACAGGATTGTGCAGTGTTTTGTTCTGCTGTGCATGGGGTTGCTATGAGCCGGAAACAACTCGACGGCACCTAACAACAACAAGTGATTCTTCTTTCTTTCCAACTTTTGCATTCCAATTATCAGTGAAAATTAACACATCTTGATTGCATGTTTGGTCAATTTCAGACTGCAGAAGGTGATAAAAATTTTCAATTTCCTCATCTTTGACTTTGGTGGTTGGTGCATAAATTTGAATAATAGTCATATTAGCTGGTCTGCCTTGTAGGTGTATGGATTTTATCCTATCACTGACACCATTGTACTTCAGAACAGATCTTGAAACATCCTTTGTGATGATGAGTGCCATTCCATTCCTCTTCAAATTGTCATTCCTGGCATAGTAGATGATATGGTTGCCTCATTTAAAATGGCCAAAACTGGTCCATTTCAGCTCACTCAAGCCTAGGATATCAATCTTTATGCATTCCATTTCATTTTTGACATCTTACTATTTTCCCAGTTTCATACTTTGTACATTCCAGGTTCTGATTATTAATGGATGTTTGCAGCTGTTTCTCCTCAATTTGAGTCATACCATGTTAGCGAATGGAGGTCTTGAAAGGTTTACTTTATGCATATAAGTAAAGTTGGTTCTACTCTGATGATGCAGTTCTTTCCCAATCATATTTCGAGAGCCTTCGACCTAAGGGGCTCATCTTCCTGAACTGTATTGGATAGTGTTTCCAGGCTATTCATAAAGTTGTGCAGTAATGTATCAGACAGTGTTTCTCTGCTATTCATTCAGTTTTGCTTGGCCAATTCTTTGAGAAGTGGATGACCTATTCTTTCTTCCTAGTCTTTCTCAATCTGTAAGGTGCATTGAAACCTGTGCACCATGTGTAAGCCTGCCAGCACTTTAAACACTGGTGGTACAGCCTCAGGCCTTACAGCAACTTGCAAGCCACTACAGGATGACAAACTGACAGACAGGTTTGTCTCCCTTAGCTGTTCAAAACCTCTCCACCCACCCCTTACCTGGATCCCTGGTCCTGCTGTGCTCTGTTGTCCCCCTGGCTTCTCTTAGCCATTAGAGAGATGCAAATCAAAACAACAATGAGATTCCATCTGGCCCCAGCCCTGATGGCAAAGTTCAACAACATAGAAAATAACAAATGCTGACAAGGACATGGGGAGACTGGGATTCTCATACACTGCTGGTGGGAGTGTAAAATAATACAACCACCGTCGAAAACAGTATGAAGATTCCTTAAAAAGTTGGAATTAGATATACCATTTGATCCAGCAATCCCATTACTTGGTGTAAATTCTAAAGAAGGGAGAGTCAGGACATGAACAGATACATGCACACCAATGTTCATTGCAGCACTGCTTACAATAGCAAAAAGGTGGAAACAGTCTAGGTGCTCATCAACAGAAGAATGGATAACCAAACTATGGTACATACATACAATGGAATGCTATGCAACACTAAATAAAGTGAAGAATTTACAAAATACTGCAAAATGTAGATGAACTTGGAGGATGTTATGCTGAGTGAAAAAAAAAATCAATAACAGAAAGACAAATATTGTATTAGTCTGTTATTTTAAAAAGTCAAGGGAAGTTTTATATATGGAAGGAAACTTTCTTTGTTGGTTACCAGGGTGGGAGTGGATGGGAGGGAACACTTCTAGACAGGTTGAGAAAAGTATTGATTTGGGTGAGTGATCAACACAGTAGCACTGATGAATGGTGTGATAGTTGGAGTTGTGTGTCAACTTGGCTGAGCCACAATTCTGTGTGGTTTAAGCAATTGTGATGTTAGTTATTCCCATGATGGGATCGGATGTATATGTTTTGGGCAGCCAATTCGTTGAAAGGGAGTTTCCCTAAGGGTGTGGCTTGCTTCCAATATTATTTATGGACATCCTGGGAAAAAAGACACTCTTCTGTGGATTGGGATCCTATGGTACTGCCTACAGCTGTCCGTGAGTGAACAATCCACCATTCAGCCTGGAGATCTTGGATTCATCATTCATTGTAGTCAACAGCCAGTATACTGCTTGCCAACCTTGAGCTCAATCAGGCCCTGCAACTGCGTGAGTTGAGAAAAGTCTCCAGCTTGACATTTGATCCAAGAACTTGGGACTTGCCAGGTTCTATAAATGTGTGAGTCATTTTCCTAAGTTTCTCTTTATATGTTGCGATGTAGTAAATTCCTTAGTGTGGCTTTTCTACCCATAAGTCTTTGTAAACTCCAAGGTGGGAATTGCTATTAGCAACTGAGGAGATACTGATTTTAAAGTCGCCCACCTGGGTTATTTCTGTTGGGCGTGGCACAATACAATGTTCTGGGAGGTTCCCACTCTCTCTCACATGTGCTTAGAGTTCTGATGCTGTGATTGGCTAGTTTTGACCACCCTTCCGGGCTCAAAACGAGGTCTCCTGGAGGCAGAACTCTCTTGGACTGCTGGTTGAGGAAGACGTGCT
>NW_006922638.1:14592-15228 GCF_000298275.1 Orycteropus afer afer
GCTGATACTGCAAAAAACCAAACCCAGAGTCTTATTATAAGGGTGGCTGAATAACAACGCCAAATGAATTGCCAACCTAGAATGGTGTTTGAAGTTAAAGTGAGGGCATTGATTGGGAAAAAATGGGATCCTGAAACCTGGAATGGGGACATATGGGCAAATAGTCAGGAGATGAGAATATGGAGCCTGAAAATTCTGTTGAATCCTTCCCATCTGAAGGGATTACTGTAAAGCCATTATCCCTTCCACCTCAGTTTGATGGGATTAACTCAACTGTTCCTGTTGGGTCATGGCTTGAGGTAGATGTCATGGAAGACATTGCTGAATGTTCTCAGGAACTTCCCCAACCACCCACTGTTGCTGCTAGACCTATAATTAAAGTTAAGTCCGAGTGAGCCCCAAGAGGTGAAATACAAATTGTGAGTGAGGAGGTGGTATGCTACACCTGAAAAGACCTACTTGATTTTGCTAACATGTACAGATAGAAACCTTGAGAATATGTATGGGAATGGCTACTGAGGTTGTGGGATAATGGTGCAAGGAATGTAACATTGGATCAGTCTGAGTTTATTGATTTAGGCCCACTAAGTAGAGATCCTTCATTCAATGTTTCAGCTCAAGAGCTTAGGGAAGGAT